>NW_028255289.1:0-66979 GCF_964263255.1 Lissotriton vulgaris
TTGCCGTGCGTAATGATGTGATCTCCGACCATATTCAGTCACATCTCTGTCTCATTGTAAGGACCTGCTGGACCATACTGTAGGCCTGAGCCAGTGGGAACCGCTGCCCTACAGACACGTGGCATTGGCTTTTGGAACACTATAGTGAGCTAATTACTAAGTGTACATGAACACAGGCTTGCCCACATGCTTCTAGCATGCGCTCTGTTCCTTTGTATGTAAACGTTGGCATAACATTTTATTATTTAACCTTGTCTATTCTCATGCACTCCAACTCCTCTTTGAACCACAATTACCACTAACAGTTGATAGATCGTACTTCAAGAAGGAAGGATGCACAACTGGTGTTCTCTATTAAGCTTGAAATAAACCTTCATTTATCTCAAGACGTTTCCAGCATTATTATATTTCTCCCATTTCAGACACTGAGTTGCTTGCTCCAAAATGGGCGGGTCGGGTCCTCACCCCTTGACGATGCCCTGGGCATTCTGATACCTTCCATCGTGGTATCAAGACACTGTCCCTGACCTGTGCCACCCTGACAGAGGCGCCCCGGAGTCGGAGCTTGCACAGGCACGTCGTTGGACACATCAGTGGTAGAAGGTGAGCAGTAAAGCCTGGGTGTGCTGCAATTGAGCACAGTGTGAGGGAAGAGGCTGGGGTGCAGCCCCCTGGGTGCACAAGTGCAGGCAAGCGATGTTGCCGTAGATAATAATGTAATCTCTGGCCTCATTCATATCTGTTTCATTTTAAGGACTTGCTGGACTGCACTCTATCTCGCGGACCCCAGCGTCCTAGACACACCGGTGACGGAAGGTAAACATTGAGGGCTGGGTGCAGTAGGCCGACGCTCTGTCTCCTCCTCCCTCTGTTCTTTTGACTCTCCCTCCCCTTCTCCCTTCCACCCACTCTTTCTCTGTTCCATTCTCACTATCTACCTTTCATTCTGACTACCTTTCTTTTTCTCTTGGACATGGCACACATACTTATGTATTGCAGGTTTTGTACGCTGCTTTCGGAGGAGTCCCACCCACTTATTTCATGTTATACTGTTGTTTGTTCGAATAAAGTTACGTTTCCATTTTTTTGTGTTGTTTTAATAAAGGTTATTTTTTTTACCAATAAATAAGTGAGTGTATGGGTCTTCATTTTCTGACAACACTTGTCTGTAGTTTATTGTGAAAATCAGCTGTTTATAGGAGGTTATGAGGGAAAACATTTGTAATTTTGCGGTGCACCTACCAAATATAAATCAACATACTATTACACAAATGAGGCCTGCGTACTTTTACAACTGCAAGGGTTCAATGAGTGTATCACTTTATAACACCATGAGTACTGCCCATGTGATTACAGAACCAATAAGGCACTGCCTAGGGCCACCAAGTCTTCAGGGGCTGGCGAGGCCCACTCTGCATATTTAAGTAAAGCCCCCGAGGGTGGAGATCCCTGGACTTGAGTTGGCCTCGAAGCCCCCCAACAATTAGTAAACAATACCCAGGGATGTGGCAATCCACTAGGCTGCTAAACATCTCTGTGCCCTGTTAGGAATCCTAGGCTCGGGCACACTAAAAAACCTTGACATGTGTTCTTAGCCTCAGGTTCCCCGTATGTCCTTTATACAGGCTCCCTACGGCGAGACTACCATTCCAGAACAGAGAATTGCAGACACTCCCTTGCGCATGTAAAGAGGCGTGTCGGAACGTAGCCATTGCTTGGCTTACTGTTCCGGTATCCATGCCCCCTTCCTTCTTCCTGGTTCCGAGCAGCTCCTTCCCTCAGCCGGCGCTGTTTTGTTCCTGACTCCTCGCTGTGTCTGTAAGGTCTCACTTTCCGGTAGTGCTCTGCCGTCCTTCCTGAGAACGGGTATTCCCCGTCTTTGGCGAGGTCCTCCATTCGGGAGAGCTTCTCTCTGGGCCGGCCAGATTCCCTTTCCCGCCCTGGGATTTCTCACGCATTCGGAGGGCGTTCTTTCCCCTTGTCGGGGATTTAAGCCCATTCTCTCCACTCCCCGTGCTTGGAAGAAGCTATTCCAGACCGTGTTTCCCGAATACCCTTTTACTTCGCTCTGAGCCCCTGCTCACAAACCACAGTTTGGGCTCATTGTTTCATTTTTCCCTGCTGAGAGAGAGCGCTCCGCTCGGCATAGTTAACCGGGCCGGGTGTCTCTCCTCTTGAGAGTGTAGCTGCTCCGCTCTTTGTCCCCGAGAGAGACGGCCAGTGCGCCTCAAGTCCTTACCCTTTCTGTTTAGTTAATTTCCTGTGTGTCTGGTGTGGGTGTGTCCTTTCTCGAGTTCTGGTCCTTTAGGCTTGGTATCACATTCCTCAAGCCATAATTCCTCAGCAAGAACTCACGTTAAGACAACCCGTGGACTTCACTGGGGGTAAGTGACCTTGTGGTATAATAACGCATGTCAATGTAATATAGTTACTCTCTAGAATAATTGTCTAGTGTATTACTGCATGTCCTGTTTTCTTACTACCTGGACTACACCAACCAGAACTGCACCTGCCCTGTTACCCAACCCCTCGTATGGGGAGAGTGGAACTCCTTGGGTTTTCCCCCCAACTTTTAGGGAACAGTAGTCAGGAGTGTGTTCACTGTCACATTCTTGTTTCTGTTTTCTGGAGGTGTTGGGGATTCCTCTTCGTTCCCGTGGAAATTGGCTTGCATCCTGACATGCCCTCCTGCACTTAATTTATATGTGAGATTAAGGTCCCCAGTGCTGCAGAGACCCGGCAATATAATATTAGGATTGGCCCCGGAACATTACCTACCAGGGGGCTCATTTAAATGAACAGGAAGACCCCGCTTTATTTTTTTTCTTTCCATTACCATCCAGGTCCGCTCTATTAAAGCGATAGAAGGTTTTCCTTCTCTTGCTTTAATGAGGCAAACAATGATTTGCTATCACAGGGTGGAAGCCATGCACCCGCCCTCTAATAGCAAACATAAATGTCCCGTAGATGAACACCCCGGGACATTGTATGAGCTGCCCCTGGGAGGGGACGCTCCCTAGGACCATGATGCATTGGTTACTGCATAACTACAGAATTAGTATAAATGCATACTAACACTACTTGCACACGTGTAGTACAGTGACCAGAGTGTAATGAAGAGGCAGAGGAAGCCCAAAATCTTAAAATATAAATCCTACCAGAGGTTGGATAACATAGTTCAATGAGCCGACGACCCTGGGATGAGTAAAAACAGCTTCACGAACAAAACGGGTCTTCAGCACAACGAACGCAAGTTCGAAATATTGGTTACTGCTGCTTTCTTTTTACCTTCTCCCGCTCGTCGCCAAATTTATGTAGTGAAGAGGCAGACAGCAGTGGATCCGATAAGTAGATTTATTGCAGGAAACAAGACAGCTTAAACAGCCATCAAAAGGATCAAACAGCAGGGCAACCGTCTTCTCCAGCACAGTGTACAAACTCCCCAAGGTTCCCCCCATGACAGCCCTACATACTAACATTACATACTTACATTCTACTAGCATCACATACTAACATTTTACTATGACTTACATTAGAATACTAAACAGAGCACATGACTTTACAGCAATGAGCTCATGGTTTCATCCACGAGTCTTGAGACCGATAGGGGTGACTAATTCGCTTCTCTCTCCCTGTATTGTATAAATGCAAACTAACACTACTTCCACAGGTATGCTACACCGCCCAGAGCACATCACTTTACAGCATTAGGCTCATGATTTAGGCTCACAGTTTAATCCGAGAGTCTTCAGTCCAGTAGGGGTGAGTAGTTCGCTTCCCACTCCCTGTATAGTATAAACACATACTAACACTACTTACACAGTTATACTACAGCAGCCAGTATGCTATGGCGCCCAGAACCCATCACTTTACACCAATCAGCTTGGTTTGATCCCCGAGTCTTCACACCGGTAGGCGTGAGTACTTTACTTCCGGTATAGTATAAACGCACGGTAGCGGTCAGTAGTTCGCTTCCCTCTCCCTGTATGGTATAAACGCTTACTAACACTACTTGCACACGTATGCTACAAAGACCAGAGCACATCACTTTACAGCAATGAGCTCAAGGTTTAGGCTATCGGATTCATACCCGAGTAGCAGCATCTCATCCCAGCACCATGTCACTCTGAGCAACATCGCACTTTCAGACTGGTAGAAGTGACTACTTCGCTTTGCACTCCCCACAGAGGTTACAGTGCGCCTATCCTCCTCTTTCCTACTCTTTTCGCGCTTTTTTCCCTTACTCGTTTCAACAAAATCACAAAATGGCAGCCAAGACTTCCTAGTTGCAACCGAACGCAGCGCTCACAACCAATAAGCAGCAAGCTCGTACTTGTAACGCCGCAGCCAATCAGATGGCAGAATTCCCAAATATCGATATCTGAAAATTTACACCAAATAAACAAAAGCGTGCTTTCTAGACCAAGACCCTTCTCCTTGCCAAATTTGGGGTCATTCCGTTCACCCGTTCGACCTGTAGCCTTGTCTAAAGTTTCCAATGGAAATTGCATGAAGAAAACAGGTTTTGGGACCCCCCCTTTTTCTCTGCACCCACCGTGATGAATCACCCCCAAACTTTCAACGTAGGAGCTGATATGAGCAAAGCCTTAGTTTTGAAAAATTTCATGAATATTCATCAAACGACGCTAAAGTTATGACCAAAACAAAAAATTATCTTCCTATGGAAACTTGGTCCTAACTATTACTACCTCTTGGCGACTGCCAGTAGGATATATATATATATCCATACGAATATTATAAGAGAGAGCCCAAACCGATGAGGCGGGTAAGCTCCGGAACCACAGCGCCAACCGGAACACCGCATACAGCATTGGAAAGGTGAGTATAAGCAGATGGACATAGGCTACACACCAGCCCAACATATACTTTATAAGGGAAAAAGAACGTTGTGGGACAAAGTAGTTCATTGGAAGTAGCACCAGCTCAGAGGTGGGCGTGTGTGTTCTGCTGTAAAGCGATGGCCGTGTGCGTTCAGCATTCAGCATTGTGACGCGTGAAAAGCCTGAAAAGCCTGCGGTATTATACAACGTACGAATAGCAATCTGTGTGAGAATAGTGTTCTATCATGTTGTGAAGTGGGCGTGTCATTCAGCATTGTTGTGGGCGTGTGCGGTCTGATACTCACGCCTGCAGCATAGTGCATTGTGAGACGAGCGTTCGGCGTCAGAATAGGGTTCTATCACGTCGTGAGGTGGGCTTGTCGTTCTGCATTGTTGTGGGCGTGTGCCATCTGAGACGCCGGCAGCATTGAAATGTAGGGGAATAGTGTTCCGTGATGTGTGGCGTTTGACGTTGACGCGGGGGAATAGCGTTCTGTGAGGTGTGGCGTTTGATGTTGACGCGGTGTGTGGCGTCTAAGTGCACCATGCCGTGTTTATGGAGTGCGGGATGTTTGGGAGCAGGTGTGCTGCATTGTCCGGGAATAAAGCGTCTTGTCTCCAGTGATGGGCCTCTGCTTGTTCTCTCATGTAGCATGAAGTTACGGGCCTCTCCGTGTCTGCCAGAGGCTACCCTGAAGGGTTGGACGTTCCTTCTTCGGAGGTTTTGTTGTGGATATATATATATATATATATATATATATATATATATATATATATATATATATATATATATATATATATATATATATATTGAAGCTCCTGTGTTAACAAAACACGCCACACTCACGGGGGCGAAGAAGAGACAGGCGTTTATTGTGCAGCAGCCTGCTGAATAGCTACAGGGTCCATGAAAAGCCTCAGAAGATTCAGAGGCCGAGGGTTCGTCTTGCAAGTTCCGACGCGTTTCGAAGGTTCTGTTCCTTCTTCCTCAGGGAAATGACGAACATCACATATGGTGTTTTTCAGGTACGAGTCCAGTTTAAGTACATGACACGCCCCTAATGGCGGGCTGGGCTGATGCCGCGGTGTCTGCTGGAACAGGTAGGCTGTCTTTATTATTAATGCATATTTCGCAGTCCTCATCAGGGATCCTGTTCTGCTGCTGATAATCACCCGCTATATATATATTCACTGAAAAAACCATAGGTTTCACACCAGTTATAGTTAGCTTGAAATTTTACTGACATAAAACCATTGAAATTCCCACGTTATAGTTAGTTGGACTCACTATAACTTGCGCGCCTGGAATGCACTGCAGATGACGTCACATATTACATCACTCATGACATGGTCAGTGACATCACTCATGACATCACTGATGACACCATTCAGTGAATGAGCTTTATCAAAGGGCGTAAACCCTTTGATAAAGCTCACGAAGAACGAGCGAAACATGTTAGGATGACGGGGCTGCCCTTCAATAAATTGATGCAGGCTCCATCGCGGTGTGCGGCTAATTACTTTCCTGTCCTGGGAAGGTGTGTGGGAGAATGTTGAACGGCGTGGTTCAGCCGTATGCGACGCACCGCCACAAGAGCGCCGTAGCCTGACCAAAATGGAACCGCTGTTTTTTGGAATGCGCAAGCAACAGGTCAGGCGGGTGCCACCGGAGACTGCCTCTGGTACTGGTTCCCGGATAATTTTGAAAATGGATTGTCGGGGATACGATGGACTTTGCATCAAGTCAGGTATGAGCTACAAACCCATTGGAGGTGTAAAAAACAAGAATATAAGAAACTACATTGACCATAATACTGAGCGAAGGAGTGAAACGCCCACTGAACAATCAATCAAAAAAAGAACTGATGTAGTTCCTCGCCATACCTGGTTTGAATGGCAGCGGCGTAAATCCTTTGATAAAGCTCACGAAGAACGAGCGAAACATGTTAGGATGACGGGGCTGCCCTTGAATAAATTGATGCAGGCTCCATCGCGGTGTGCGGCTAATTACTTTCCTGTCCTGGGAAGGTGTGTGGGAGAATGTTAAACGGCGTGGTTCAGCCGTATGCGACGCACCGCCACAAGAGCGCCGTAGCCTGACCGAAATGGAACCGCTGTTTTTTGGAATGCGCAAGCAACAGGTCAGTCGGGTGCCGCCGGAGCCTGCCTCTGGTACTGGTTCCCGGATAATTTTGAAAATGGATTGTCGGGGACACGATGGACTTTGCATCAAGTCAGGTATGAGCTACAAACCCATTGGAGGTGTAAAAAACAAGAATATAAGAAACTACATTGACCATAATACTGAGCGAGGGAGTGAAACGCCCACTGAACAATCAATCAAAAAAAGAACTGATGTAGTTCCTCGCCATACCTGGTTTAAATGGCAGCGGCGTAAATCCTTTGATAAAGCTCACGAAGAACGAGCGAAACATGTTAGGATGACGGGGCTGCCCTTGAATAAATTGATGCAGGCTCCATCGCGGTGTGCGGCTAATTACTTTCCTGTCTTGGGAAGGTGTGTGGGAGGATATATATATATATTCACCGAAAAAACTATAGGTTTCACACCAGTTATAGTTAGCTTGAAATTTTACTGACATAAAACCATTGAAATTCCCACGTTATAGTTATTTGGACTCACTATAACTTGCGCGCCTGCAATGCACTGCAGATGACGTCACATATTACATCACTCATGACATGGTCAGTGACATCACTCATGACATCACTGATGACACCATTCAGTGAATGTGTGTCTTTCTGAAAAATAAATATGTTTTTTATATGTAGTGATACACCTATACATCCTGTTACACACCGACAGTTATCCAAAAGTTACTGACACACATACTCATACATGCAAATAAACTATGAACATCCATTTATTTGCATATACAGCTATACACACACTACCACCTTACTTCGAAGGAAACTTACACATACTTACTCTCTTAAACAATCACTTATAGAAACACATAATTATTTAAACATGAACTCTTACAATCTCTTACTCTCACATATACTCACTTATATACATCAATATTCACATATACTAGATTAAAACGTATGTAGTTACTGATAAAGACACTAGTGAGACAGTCATTCACTCACTAACACACACATCTACACACTCATCCACCCATACAATCCTGCACATATGCTGTCTTCAAAACACATACAAACAGTGAGTCAGTCATTGATGCATCTATGTGCTAAGTAATACCCCCACCAAACCATACAGACACTCATACTGATACTAAAAAAAATCTAATAACACATGTACACACACATGTAGCTACTCACCAACCCATGCAGACACTTATACACAAAGTGAAATACTGATACATATATTTAAATATGTAAACAATACTCACTAATATATGTTATCTCTAAGATAGACTTAATTATCCAGTTAACCAATCAATTAAAAAAAATCCATTTAGACACTTATTTAAACATTTATTCTTCCATCAACCTTTATATGTACATATATAAAACATATGTATTTTTCAGAAAGACACACATTCACTGAATGGTGTCATCAGTGATGTCATGAGTGATGTCACTGACCATGTCATGAGTGATGTAATATGTGACGTCATCTGCAGTGCATTGCAGGCGCGCAAGTTATAGTGAGTCCAACTAACTATAACGTGGGAATTTCAATGGTTTTATGTCAGTAAAATTTCAAGCTAACTATAACTGGTGTGAAACCTATGTTTTTTTCAGTGAATTTAATAGGTTTTTTAAAAGCTAATTCCTAACTATAACTGGTGTGATACCTATGGTTTTTTCAGCGAATTTCATAGGTTTTTTAAATGCTAATTCCTAACTATAACTGGTGTGAAACCTATGGTTTTTTCAGTGAATTTCATAGGTTTTTGAAATGCTAATTCCTAACTATAACTGGTGTGAAACCTATTTTTTTTTCAGTGAATTTCAAAGGTTTTTTAAATGCTAATTCCTAACTATAAGTCTCACTTTATAAGTAAGACTGTTAGCGCTCTAGTTGTTCTTTAGAACACTCTGGGACATTCTATCATTGGGCTATAGTTGGGCTACATCTGGCTGATATTTGGGCTACATTTGTTTTTTTTTGTCTCTGGTGGCCATCTTTGGGCTACATTGGGCTACATTGGGCTACATTTGGGCTCTAACATATTGGGCCCAATGTAGCCCAATATATATTTTTTCAAAGTTAATTTTCGTAAAAACCACTGGAGCATATATCTTGAGACATAGCAAAGGCACATCGGGCTACCAGTCCCTACAATTTAGCCAATTTTTTTTTTTTTATATTGGTTTTTTTTTGTGCCTCGGAGCGCTCCCGGTGCGCGCCCCGGTGAGCGCCCCGGAAAGCGTAGTATTATGAAGCGCCCCGGGGCGCGTACCGGGGAGCGTCCCGTTAGCGCCAATATAGCAAACGAAAACATGATCGTGACGTATCGCGTAGCCGCGTCAGCGTGATACACACGGCGTAAGCGCACCCGGAAGCACTCCAGCGATTACGATCGCGAAACATAAGCATCTGACGCGCTTACGCGACGCGCCCCACGTAAGCGCGTCGGTCAAGTGACCTGAAAATAACACTTTTTATTGGTGCAGAACAGTTTTGGTTTCATAATGATTAAATCCCTGGTCTTGTGACCTGAAAATAACACTTCTCATTGGTTCAGGACAGTTTTTTTCCAAATGATGAAAGACCCCACCTTTTTTCCTTATTCTGACTTTGTCCTTTGACTTAGGAAGACCTGTTTGTACCTCTATGTACCTTTTTGATCTATATAATGGCTTCAGTAGCAGCAGCAGCTGGTGCATCTGCACCACCACCACTACCACAACCACCAAGAGGACCACCACAAGATTACATTGGTGGTCAACAAGAGGAGGAAGAGGAGGAGGAGGAGGAGGAGGAGGAGGGGAGGAGAAGATGGCTTGAAGAACACAATACCCCATACCAGCCAAGACCACACATTATATGGGAGTTTTTTTCGATCCCAGAGGGGAAGAAAAAAGTAAATGCAGCCAAGGTGACTTGCCTAATCTGTGGCATGGAACTTTCTAGGGGGAACCCTAATAAAAAATATTCATTTGGAAACAACACAATGATTAGACATATGCAGCGCAGGCATCCAATCAACTATTCTGCTGCAGAGATGAGGGAACTGGCCAGAAACCCTTCCCAAACACCAAGCACCTCCTCCAACAGAAAGCAACGTACACCGTCGGGACAAGAGGCAAGAGAGACGATGCCTTGCATTCAGCCACGGTTTGCGGATTTCCGAATAACCTGTAAATATTGTGGGAAGACCATCTCCTACGGAGAACAGAGCGTAAAGCTCATCGTCCTTGCTGGGGACAACCACAAATGCCCCAATAAACCCTAATTATTTCTTTTCTTTTTTTTTTTGCTCCAGTTGAGCCATTTTCAATTCCCTGTTTTTTCGTTTCTCCCCATGAAAAATACAAAAAAAATATGAAACTGTTCAGAAAACCCAAAAAAAGTTTAAAATGTTCAAAAAACCAATAAAAAAAATATAAAACAACAAAAAGAAGAAAAAAAACAGTTCTTTTTAGAAATACCTCCAATTTATAAAAAAAAGGCTACATTTTTTTAAAACTCTGTCATTCTTTTTTCCCCATGGTCCGCTCCCCGGTCCGCTCCCCGGTGCGCGTACCGGGCGCTCCCTCCGCTGGGCCCTTTTATGGCTCCCACATCAAACCTAGGGGGTCAGGGGGGTCTATCCCTGCCCCCTTATGGTCATTTCCCCCTTTTTTTTCCACCTCTTGTGTCTCTATCCTACCAAGACACAAGATGGCGGCCAGTCCGGACTGTTTCGAATGTTTACAGACACCCGAGAGCCAATCAGCTTTCCGTGCGCACCTCGCGTGGCGCGCCCGGAGCGCTGCCCGGTGCGCGTACCGGGGCGCTGCCATAGATATATATATTTTTTTTAACCTAAATTACTCAAAATCCACTGGAGCACATATTATGAGACATAGCAAAGGCACATCGAGCTACCAGTCCCTACAATTTTGCCAAGTTTGGTGCAAATCCATTCAGCCGTTCGGGCTAAAAGTGAGTTCGACCGCCCTATGGAAATTAACATGGGGAAAACACGTTTTGGGACCCCCCTTTTATCTCGGCCCCCGCTTGACGAATCCCCCCCCAAACTTTCAGGGAAGGACCGGAGCTCCGCGAGGCATATTTGAGTAAATATTCATACAGATTCGTCAACCGACGCCAAAGTTATTCACAATAGAATTTTGAGATTTTGCATTGAAAAAAATCCTAACTATAACTACCTACTGGCGACTGCCAGTAGGTAATATATATATATATATATATATATATATATATATATATATATATATATATATATATATATATTCCAGAAGCTTGGCGAATTTCATGCCTGCACCTCCTTTCCGTGGCGTATATATATTACATGCAACATTTTCAACGAAAAGATGAGAGGCCACAGGGGGAGTAGGGAACAAGCAAGCCGTTTATTTCAGGAGTCCCAGCAATGGCGAATGCATTTCGGCGTACAAGCCTTCTTCAGCGCCTTCCTCTTGAACAAACCATTCCCTAATGAACCCCTCCTGTGTATAAATACCTGTAGGCACTGAGTTCCCTCCCCCTAATGCGTTCAGCACAGCGATGACAGTCCGTGTTGATTGTTGCGGACTCCAAATCCCAGCATGCACAGTCTCGGCAAAGTCAGGTAGCTGGTGTGGGGGGGTGGAAAAATTAAATTGTAGTTTCGTGCCCGCTGCAGGAGGGCGGGGTGGTCGAAGAACAACGAACATCACGGTGCCAGTCCTGTGTCCCCTCTGACTGCAGCGTCCGTCCTCCCAGGTCAGATGCTGGAAGACAGACTTTTAGGCAGTGCACATTTTTGCAAACATTTACAGCGTTCAATGGAAAAAAAATCATAATACCATAAAAGTAAAACAACACATTCAAAGCACAGTAAATATAATCATTAACAAATTTCATAAAAATATTCGAGGGATAAAACTGTAAAACATGCTCCCTGCATCTCATATTCTCATTGCTGCGTTAACACTGTTTGAATTTAATCAACCTAGTGGTACCCTGCCAAGTAGGACAAAAATGTTAACAATCACATTTTAGTCTAAACATTCATAATCATCATACTGATTCCAGACCAAGTGGTCATGGGTGTGTGTCCAGGCAATGCGTCGTATATGGTCCTAACAAAAGGTTGTGAACAGGGTGCGACCCAGAAATTGCCATCCCGGCTCCTACTAGCCAACTACCCTACCAGTGTATTAGAAGTATGAAAAAATAAGAAAGTCTAAACTTGGGACAGTGAGGGGGGTTATCTACATGGGAACCTTACTTACAGAAAGGAGTGACCAGTGGTGTTTGTTTGTGGTTTAAACAATACTAAAAAATGGAACTAAACAACAAAGGAGAGCAAGGAGTTTACAGTGGGGGATATCAGTCCTGAAAAGATTCACTATATTTTCATCAGACAATGTTCAAGTGCATTTCAAGGTTCCAAGTTGAAAGCATAATGTTACATCACATTATGCTTAGGTGGACTATGCTCCATGTGAAATTTCTCAACCTTGTAGTACCGTGTCTGGGTGGGGGTCCCACTACCCAGAGGTCACAGAAATTACAGAGAAAAAATCGGTATCACACCTGCAAAAATATGCTATGTCTCTTATCAAAGTATGCGGCAATTGAACTTGAGCAGGTACTCGAAAAGATTGAACAAATTAAGGAAGAACTTGACAAACATAGCGCCCAAGGAGAAATCAAGCTAGCTCTTGACCAGATGGAAAGGAGACTCGAAAAATATGAAGAGGAGATCAAACAAAAAAAGAAAAGAAAATTCCTAAGAGACAAGATTGACTATGCTAGTGGCAGAATACTGACCTTCGGGCGCAAGAATGATGGGGCAATTAAACAATTTAAACAGTTGAGCACAGTACGCCAACATGATGCTGTGTCACTAGAATCTGGCTCTGAGACTTATTCTGACTTGGAAGACCAACCACATCTGGCAAGAAGAGATGTCCCGACTTTCAGACCTCTAGAGGAATACAGTTTTTTACAGACAAGCATGACTTTAAGAGCAAGGCCACCAGAGACAACCCGGGGATCCGGAAGGGGAAGAGGAAGAGGCCTAAACGCAAGAGGAAGAGGACAAGGAGGGGAGGAAGAAAGCACAACAAATTCAATGCTGCATGGGAGGCAAACAGGGCAATCCAGACGGAAGTAATGGGTGAGCAAAGCCTTACAGTATTGAACTTACCCTCTCACGAACTAACAGTGGCAGAGAAATCTCTGCTGGAACGTGGACTCTCCTTTTAGAATTGATGTATTCTTGTTTGTCAGGAAACTGAAATTGATGAAAATGTTCATGATGAAAAAGAAATGTGCCACGGAGTGCAGTATGACGGAGGGAGGTTGGGAACTGCATGCTTATAAAAACTTTTCTCTAGAAACATTGAAGATATGGCGCACGCAGTAGAATTATGTGGGGGCACTACAGAGGGCCTTAGTGAACGTGAAATTCTAGAACAGATGGGCCTTCTACTAGGAGGGGCAACACCCACAAGTTTTAGACCTAAATCCACATTTAATCCTAATCCGCCACATGATTACCTTGATACCTTTCATGAGGTGGCCATCAGGGACCTCATGAAGATCTGGGAATGGAGCAAAAACAAACATGCCCACAATTTGACACATGATCAACGTCTAGCGTTAAACACTTTGAACGTAGATCCAGGGTTTGTAATCAAACCATCGGACAAGGGCAGAATGTGGTCCTCTGGGACATCAATTTGTATAGACAGGAGGCCAACAGATAACTGATTCTCTCAGGCAATTATGTTAGATCTGACAAAGAGGAGTACGCCTCAGCTATAGGAATTTACCATGCTAAACTGAGACAGTGGAGGGCTAAGGGACTAATTGAGGAACCAGAATTTAAATTCCTTCTCTCCAAACATCCTGTTGCACTATGTTTTTACATGCTGCCTAAAGACCACAAGGATGATCGCAACCCCCCAGGGCGGCCAATAATATCGGACAATGGCAGCCTCCTAGAAAATACTTCTATTTTTCTAGATGCATTTCTGTTCCCATATGTATTGAATATCCCATCCTATTGCAGAGATACCATGGATTTCATAAATAAGATCGAGGGAATTGTGTGGCAAGAGAACTTTTGGCTTGTAACTGTGGATGTAGCAACACTATACACCTGCATTGAACACACCGATGGGGTACAGGCATGCAAACATTTCTTTAGGGACAGATCGATTTTTCTGTATGACCAAACACAAATGTTACTGGATATGTTGACTTTTTGCCTGACCAACAACTTTTTTCTGTTTGAAGACAAGTGGCACAAACAGCAGGTGGGCACAGCGATGGGAAGTGGCTTTGCTCCGAGTTACGTGTGCATGATGATGGGATGGTGGGAGGAACAAGTGCTGTGGACGGATGTGAATGCATGTATGACGAAACATATTGCATTTTACACCAGATACATAGATGACATCTTCATGATCTGGGATGGCCCTAAGTTGGATCTAGCTAGATTCCTCAGGATGCTTGACAACAATGGAGTTCATCTCCGTTTCACACACAAATTTGACCAGGTACACATGGACTTCTTGGACGTCCATGTCCAAATCACTCAAAACTCCCTAACTACAAACCTATATAGGAAGCCTACTGCAGGGAATAGCATTTTACATGCTAGAAGCCACCATCCACCTAACCTCAAAGGGAGTATCCCGTATGGAGAACTATTATGGGAAAAAAGGAATTGCAACACCCCATAGTCTTTTGAGAGGGAACATCATATCATGATGACGAGATTTAAAGCTAGGGGTTACCCTGAGAAAGTCATGTCTGAGGCTAGACAGAAGGCAGGGCACAAGGAGAGGCCCACCCTACTGGTCAAAAGACTGGCCAATTAGGATCCCTCCAACAATGTTAGGATGATCACCACAATCAATCAATCAATCAGTAAATTTATATAGCGCGCTACTCACCCGCGAGGGTCTCAAGGCACTGGGGTGGGGGGTGCTGCCACTGCTCGAATAGCCAGGTCTTGATGTGTTTCCTGAAGGTGAGATGGTCCTGTGTCAGTCGTAGGTGTGCGGTTAGGGAGTTCCATGTTTTGGCTGCCAGGTAGGAGAACGATCTTCCTCCAGTAATGGTTCTGCGTAACCCTGGGACATTGGCGAGGGCGAGGTTGGCGGAGTTGAGCTGGAGGGTGGGGGTGTAGAACGAGAGGCAGATGTTGAGGTGTTCAGGGCCATTGTCGTGGAGCGCTTTGTATGCATTGGTGAAGAGTCTGAACGTGATTCTCTTGCTGACGGGCAGCCAGTGCAGGTTTCTCAGGTGGGCGGGTATGTGGCTGTGGCGAGGGATGTCGAGGATGAGTAGCGCGGAGGCTTTCTGTATGCGTTGGAGTCGTATCTGAAGTTTGGCAGTGGTTCCTGCATATAGCGCGTTTCTGTAGTCTAGTCAGCTGGTGACGATGGCCTGGGTGACGGTATTTCTGGTTTCGGTGGGGATCCACCTGAAATTGTTTTGGAGCATGCACAGGGTGTTGAAGCAAGAGGATGAGACGGCGTTGACTTGCCTGGTCATCGTGAGGGAGGAGTCCAGGATGAATCCCAGGTTGCGTGCGTGGTTCGTGGGTGTTGGTGCGGTGCCCAGCGCTGTGGGCCACCAGGAGTCGTCCCAGGCGGATGGGGATTGTCCGATGAGGACTTCCGTCTTATCTGAGTTCATCTTCAGGCGACTGAGCTTCATCCATTCTGAGACAACTTTCATCCCTTACTGGAGGTTGGTTTTGGCGGTGGCTGGGTCTTTGGTGAGGGAGAGTATAAGCTGGGTGTTGTCGGCGAAGGAGATGATGTTGATGTTGTGTTTGTGTGCGATGGCGGCGAGGGGGCTCATGTAGATATTGAAGAGGGTTGGGCTGAGCGAGGAGCCTTGGGGAACGCCACAGATGATCTTGGTGGCCTCTGAGCGGAAGGGGGGGAGGCGGACTTTCTGGGTTCTGTCAGAGAGGAACGAGGTGATCCAGTCCAGGGCCTTTCCTTGGATTCCAGTGTTGAAGAGGTGGGTTATTAGGGTGCGATTGCATACGGTGTCAAAGGCTGCCGAGCGATCTAGGAGGATGAGAGTGGTTGTTTCTCCGTTGTCCAACAGGGTGCTGATGTCGTCGGTGGCTGCGATGAGGGCGGTCTTGGTGCTGTGGTTGGCTCAAAATCTGGACTGGGACGGGTTGAGCGAGTTGTTTGCCTCGAGGAATGCAGACAGCTGTTTATTGATGGTCTTCTCGATGACTTTAGCCGGGAAGGGCAGAAGAGAGATGGGGCGGAAGTTCTTGAGGTCTTAGGGGTCCGCTGTGGGTTACTTCAGAAGGTCATTGATTTCTGCGTGCTTCCAGCTCTCAGGGAAGGTGGCTGACGTGAAGGAGTTGTTTATGACGTTCCGGAGGTGGGGTGCGATGATGATGTCGGCTTTGTTGAAGATATGATGTGGGCATGGGTCAGAGGGGGAGCGAGAGTGGATGGTGTTCATGATGTAGGTGGTGTCTTCAGTGCTGATGGGAGTCCAAGTGCTGATGGGGGTCCAGGTACTGAGGGTGGTGGTGGGCGTCGTTGGTTCAATGACTGGAGGCGAAGTCTGGGGTCCGAAGCTGTCGTGTATGTCTGCGATCTTGCGTCGGAAGTACGTGGTGAGGAAGTTGCAGAGATCTTGTGACGGTGTGATGTCGTTGTTGTTGGCGCTGGGGTTGGAGAGCTCTTTGACGATGCTGAAAAGTTCCTTGCTGTTGTGGGTGTTGCTGTCGAGCCGCTCTTTGAACGATGACCTTTTGGTGGTGCGGATCAGCTGGTGGTGTTCGGGAGTGGCGTTCTTGAGGGCTGTCATGTTTTCTGTAGTACGTTCGTGGCGCCAGGTTTTTTCGAGGGTACGGCAGGATTTCTATGATTCTTTGAGGGCATCTGTGAACCGTGAGGTTTTCCTGTTGCCAGTCATGCAAGGGGGTTTCTTCAGTGGGGGAGGTCGTCGGCGCAGTTGATGATTCACTGTGCGAGGTTGTGGGCTGCGTCGTTGGTGTCAGCGGTGTTGGCTGGCGGGTTCAGGCTCAGCGATGAGAGGAGCTGGTCTGTCGTGATCTTGCTCCAGCTTCTGCATGAGATTTGTTGCGTACGGTGGTGGGATGTTTTCTTTTGGAAGGTGAAGTGGGTGCATCTGTGGTCTGTCCAGTGTAGTCCGGTGGAGTGGCTGAAGGAGACATGGTTGTTAGAAGAGAAGATGGGGTCGAGCGTGTGGCCAGCGAGGTGGGTGGGGGTGTTCACCAGTTGCTTGAGTCCAAGGTTGGGGAGGTTTTCGAGCAGGGTGGTGTTGTTGTTGTCGCTGTTGTTCTCCAGGTGAAAGTTCAGGTCCCCTACGAGGATGTATTCTGGTGAGGCTAGGGCGTGTGGGCTGATGAAGTCGGTGAATTGTGTGCGAGGGCCCGGGGGTCTGTAGATGAGCGTTCCTCTAAGGGTGGTCTTGGGGTTGGTGTGAATCTGGAAGTGTAGGTTTTCGGCGGCGGAGAGTGTGTCTTCGGTGTTGGTCGTGATGTTGATGGTGTTCTTGTGGACGATGGCGATTCCTCCTCCGGTTTGGTTGACGCGGTCCTTCCGGGTGATCTTATAGCCTTCCGGGATGGCTATGGCGATGTCGGGGGCCGAGGAGGTGTTCGTCCAGGTTTCCGTGACAAAGGGGACATCTGGTGCTGTTGTGTCGAGGATGTCCCAAAGTTCGATGGCGTGCTTGTGGATGGAGCGGGTGTTGAGGAGGATGCATTTGAGGTGATTGTTGTTGTTGGTTGGTCCGGCGGGCGGGGGAAGGTTAGGAGGCAGGTGAATTTGCAAGCTTGGCAGGTGAAGGGTCCCTGGGAGCCCCTCGGGGTGGCTCAGTAGCAGGTAGGTTGAGGGCAGCGGGGTCGTATCTCAGTCGATGCTTCTGGCTCCTGCGGGGGCCAGGGGTACTGGCGCTGGGCGCGATCCAGGTGCAGACAGGCGCAGATGGGCTTGCCTTTGGCACACCAGCAGCGCGGCTGCTGCACGCGGCCTCCATATGAGGGGCAGAGGGAGGGAGGAGCAGCTGGGAGGTGGGAGCTGGACGGCCAATGGGAGTCAAGGGGGCGGGGCCGCAGGGACGCAGCGGCGGGGGAGAAAACGGCGGGGGAAATGGAGGCAGCGGGGACAGCGACAAAGGGGGCACAAATGTGGAAACAGAGCACAGGGGTACAAAAGGCAAGATTGGCACAGGGGGCAATCAAGGGAGCAATAACAACAACAACCAAGACGAGCAGACAATCAAGAACGGCAAACACAGTACTTAGCCGAGTTAGAGGCGGCTAATAACGGTGGCAGTGGCAGCAGGAACCAGGACATACAGGGGGCTGCGTGGCGGTGAGGGGAGCGACCTACCTGGTGGCAGGGTCAAAGGTCGCTCTCTCTACCGTTGCGCGGCCTCCATATGAGGGGCAGAGGGAGGGAGGAGCAGCTGGGAGGTGGGAGCGGGGCGGCCAATGGGAGTAGAGGGGGCAGGGACGCAGTGGCGGGGGAGAAAACGGCGGGGGAAACGGAGGCAGTGGGGACAGCGACAAAGGGGGCACAAATGTGGAAACAGAGCACAGGGGTACAAAAGGGTACAAAAGGCAAGAGTGGCACAGGGGAGCAATCAAGGGAGCAATAACAACAACAACCAAGACGAGCAGACAATCAAGAACGGCAAACACAGTACTTAGAACTACAGTTAGAGGCGGCTAACAAGGGCATATAGATACTTTTGAGACAGTCGTTCACTCACTAACATACACACACTCATCCACCCATACAGTCCTGCACACATGCTGTCTTCAAAAGACATACGAACAGTGAGTCAGTCATTCATGCATCTGTGCGCTAAGTAATACCCCCCACCAAACCATACAGACACTCATACTGATACTCAAAAAACCAACTAATAACCCATATAGACATTCATTTAGCTACTCACCAACCCATGCAGCCACATACACAAAGTGAGACACGGATACAGATATTTAAATATTTAAACATTACTCACTAATACATGTTTTCACTAAGATACACTTAATAAGTCAGCTATACAATCTATTTTACAAAAAAAACGTCCATTTAGTCACTTATTTACCCATTTATTCTTCCATCGACCTTTAGATATACATATATAAAAAATATTTATTTTTCAGAAAGACACACATTCACTGGATGATGTCATCAGTGATGTCATGTGAAATGTCATTAGTGAATTTCTAAGGTTTTTTAAATGCTAATTCCTAAGTATAACGTGGCTGAAACCTATGGTTTTTTAAGTGAATATATATGTATATATATATATATATGTATATATATATATATATATATATATATATATATATATATATATATATATATATATATATATATATATATATATATATATATATATATATATATATATATATATATATATGCTTAATACGTACTCAGGGGGCAACATAGAGCCCTGGCAGAAAAGCACCTGATTCACATATGGAGATATATCGATGACATATTTATTGTTTGGAAGGGGAGTGAATTGGAGGCGCAGACATTTGTCAATACTATCAATGACAACAATCTCAATCTGCAGTTCACAGCACACATTGATCAGAATCAAGCCAATTTCTTGGACATCTCAGTTAATATTGAGGACAACAAGATTACAACGCAGCTATATCGCAAACCAACCGCAGGGAACTCCTTGTTACATGCGACGAGTTTCCATCCACAGCACACTATCACCAGTTTGCCTTATGGCGAGTTTCTTAGAATAAGGAGAGCCTGTAGCACACCTCTAGCTATGGAGTCTGCACAAAAAGCTGCAAGAAACAGACTTCTACAACAAGGCTATCAAGCCAAGTTGTTAGATTCAGCATTAGCAAAGGCCAATTCCAGGGACAGAAAATAACTATTAAAGACACCCCTGGCTATAGATGAGACAGAGGTATTGTCCTAATCTAGTGACAGACAGGAATCAAAGGACAGTGTCAGGGGCAAGGTACCATGTAGATTCATATCTACCTACAATAGACAGGCCAAGGCAATAAAGTGTATCATTAATGCCCAATGGCCCGTTGTACTCACTTAACAGTGTACTAGCTCAGACATTACCCAAAAAACCTAACTATACTTATAGAAAGGCATGTTCTATGAGAAACTACTTGTTTAGAACCAGTCCAGAATTAGATATACGGAAAGATTGGCTGACTGCAAGTGCAGGATTCCGTAAATGCAGCACCTGTTGTGCGTGTAAATTTGGGATCAACACCAAAACGTATACAACAGGCTTCTCTGACATTCCCATTAAGCTGAAAGGACATTACACCTGCCGCACAGAATATGCGGTTTATGTGCAGCAGAGTGGTTGCGGCCTACGTTATGTAGGCAGCACCAAGCTGCCGGTCCACCAACAAATTTTACAGCACCTTCGGGCTACTGTAAATTCGAACAACACATATCCGGTGGCCCGTTACATTAATGAAGAGCATGCCAGTAACCTGGACATGCTTAAATACTTCGTGATTGATAATGTACCGTCCAGCAAACAGGGTGGTGATCGCAAAAGGAGATTGCGACAACTTGAAACCAAATACATACTCAAACTCGATACTAAGACCCTGAGGGGACTAAACATTTTTGAAGATATACATCATTTCCTCTAGGGCAGTATTCGAGATGGAAGCAAGTTTTGAGTTCTTTGTGTAATGATGTCCTCTAGAATTTAGGTAGAAAGTAAGCTGAACCAGTAGGGAGTTCTTGTTTTGGCATTTGGTACATGCACACATCACATATATATATATTTATTGTTTAACATTATATATGATTTTGTTCTACTCACATTCTTTTCCCCATGTCCCAGCAGTCTTTAGATAGAAAGTATTGAATGCATGAGATATAATTGACTCTTATCGTCCTGAAACTTCTTATGGTTGGGGCATTTCCACGAATATTCTCTCTATGACAATGTTATTTAACTTGAAATGGAGGGGAAGTCTAGAGCAATTTGTGGAGTGACACATGACAATATTGTGCAAAATAGGCCTGACCTTCTCCCTAAGAACAGTATAATGTGTAATGACACTTTGGTTTCTTCAACAACATCCTTGTTTTTAACTACACCATTGCACTGGAGCTTCACTATATAATTTTCTTTACATACTGCATCAAGATTGCATAGGGTCTTTCGATTCTGATGAGGAAAGGGGCCCAAGCCTTATTTTGTTATTTTTAAGGGTGGGTATCCAATAGAAGTGGACAGCAAATATGAGGCCAATTTGGTACTAAGTCCAAATAAATTAAATTCTTTGGGACATACAATGCATTTATGCATATAATTGTCTTTCCATTTAGGTGCCAAAGGAACAACTGAGAACCTTTGCGGACACATATAAATGCATTTGTCCTTGAGAAATATTTATATGTTTTACCGTTATTTGGGGAAGGGTATTTAGTTACCCCTATTACCTTGCCAGGTGTATGTATATTAATACACTTTCAAAGTTTAATTGTAATGCAATGAACTGTGGATTTACCCAAACCATCTATGAATCTATTTGTACATGATAGTAATCTATTAATGGGCGTAGCAATCATCATCTAGCATGAAAACATGCAAATGTATTTGTACATAGAAGTCAACTATTTATTTGTATAATTTTTAGTTTGTGTTGCAATTAACATGTAGCATAAAAAGACAAGTTGAGCTTGAACAGTTAAAAGCACTACGAACCTATCAAGCCCAAAAAAACGGCGTTTTTGTAGTTTTTGTGCATGCAGTATGTTTTCACTTTTTACCATTTGTGTAGTTTTTACATCACGTGATTTTTATGCACCAATGTATTCAAACGTTACTGCTTGAGCAGTTCAGGTATGTGAGCAAGGCTACAGGTTAGCCGAAACGAGTCATCCTGTCTGAGAGCATTTCGCACTTGGCAAAATAAAAAGTCACTGCAGCCAGTGTCTTTCTCCTTTTTGGTGGATCTATCACCGGAGTGGTAATTGGATATATATATTTTGCAAAGGCAGTCTTCAACTGTTGGTAAAATTCGCCTGGAGCGATGGGGCGAAGGCATTGGATGAGATCAAAAAGTTGGAGGACGAACTGGAAAATAGTCCTGATAATAGTCAACATCAGGAATTGATGGTAGAAATGAAGAAGAGACTGGAAAAATATTAAATCAAAATTCGCCAAAGAAAAGAGGAGAAATTTGATAGGGATGAAAGAGATTATTCAATGGGCAGAATTCTGACCTTTGCCAAAAAGTTTGACGGCCCACGAAAAGAATTAATCCGGAAGAAACAGAATCCTATACATCAACTGAGACAATAGAAACCTCGGAGTCAGAGATCACTGGTTCTGAGGGAGAAGAACTAGCAGGCCCTTCAAAGTCTTTCAAGAAAACTCCTTTTCACGAGGAGTTCGACCTAATACGACAAGCATGGCTCAGAGGGGGAAAAGTCAAGCCCCGGAACAGGACACCGGAAAACAAGGAGGGGAGGCCGGAAAAGGAAGATGACGAGGTGGAGGAAACAATCAAACGAAAGCAGCGAAAGCCAAGAGGGGGGGAAACGGTAAATACAGCCGATACCCTGACTATTGTGAACTTGAGCTCAAAAAAACTCAGCAAAGACGAAGAATCAGTATTGAAACTGGGTTTCTCATTCTGCCCACAAACCAATCTCGAGTACACCCAAATGAGAATCGACCTCTTTAAATTCACGAGAAAATTAAAATTACACACATTTTTCGAGATCAAACCTACTGTACATGAAACTAGATATCTACAAAATAAGATCAAGGAAAGATCTGGAACTGTTCAGACCTCCCGAGGCTTTGCCGGGAGCAACAACGCTGCCGAGGCGCGGCGCAACTTTGCTTTTAACAGTGCTTAAAGACACTTTTAATTACCTTGCCTCACTGGTTCAGGGGCTGCGCTGTGGACATCGCGCACCCCTTGTCGTCTTCGGATTCCCTTGTCTGCCGCCGCCAGAGCGCCCCACGCTGAGCGTTCCCTCCCCCTCTGACGGGCAGGTCACGAGGGCGGGGACGGGCGTGGCTACCACCTCGGGCTGCTCTGTGGTTGGCGGGGCAGCTCCTCTGTCCCTCCCCCCCTGGCAATTTCCTTCAGTCGGGCGAGTCCCGCCCCAGCTCTCTGGAACTGTTCAGACCTCCCGAGGCTTTGCCGGGAGCAACAACGCTGCCGAGGCGTGGCGCAACTTTGCTTTTAACAGTGCTTAAAGACACTTTTAATTACCTTGCCTCACTGGTTCAGGGGCTGCGCTGTGGACATCGCACACCCCTTGTCGTCTTCGGATTCCCTTGGCTGCCGCCGCCAGAGCGCCCCACGCTGAGCGATCCCTCCCCCTCTGACGGGCAGGTCACGAGGGCGGGGACGGGCGTGGCTACCACCTCGGGCTGCTCTGTGGTTGGCGGGGCAGCTCCTCTGTCCCTCCACCCCCTGCCACGCCCCTACTACTACCGGTCGCCTACTTATGGCACTTCTATCCCGGTCGCGCAGCGGGCGCACCGAAGGCGCGCCGAAGTTGCGCCTAAGTTAAGCCCGTCTGCGCCCGTCCGCGACGGGCCGGGACCAGGGGCCACACCCCCTGCCTCATCATTGGCATATACACCTGCACAACTTCTTTCCTGCACTGCTGATGTGCCCCCTTCCCATTCTCTCACACAGCACCTCGTTTCATTAGGTATCTATGTCCCCCACTTAGACTGTGCCACTTCTCCGCAGTCCACGCTTCCCTTGCCCACTCAGGACACCAGACTTCCTCCCACTACACCCTCACCTCCACCTCACATTGCCTCTGCCTATCTCTTCAACACTCGCTCGGCAGGCAAGCATCAACTAGAACTGTTCAACCTCCTAACCACAGACTCCCCTGATATTCTGTTCTTAACGGAAACATGGTTCTCTGAGGCCTCTCTCCCTGACATTCTAGCCATCCTCCCCGATTCTTATTATGCCCTCCGGGCTGACCGCCCCAACGGCAAGACCGGGGGGGGGGTGTTGCCATGATTGCTTGAACCACTCTTCAATTCCAGCTTCTCTCCCAACCTTCTATAGCTGGGGTGGATTTTTTGGTCGCCCGCCCCACTAATCTTACTGTCTCTTACTGTCGTCCTTGTCTATCGCCCCCCCCTGAGTTTGCCTCTGTTTGTGGCCTCCCCTACTCACAATCTTGGACATATTTTAGACCAAGTCTGGTCATCCCAGGACATAGTTTCCCCCTCCAGCATCCTCCCTTGTTCCTGGTCCGACCATTCTCTCATTTTCTATCAATATTGGTTCCCCTCACAAACCTCCTCGTCCCAAGAATGTTTTTACACGTAGCTGGAATCGCGCTGATCTGCTCTCCCTCTCTCATTCCCTTGCTTCTTCCCCTCCTGACCTTAATGGCATTTCCCTCGACTTACAGGCCGCTGCAGTTGGCAACTGGTTATCTTCCGCCTGCGATCTAGTAGCCCCTCTCAAGCTAGTTAAGTCCATTCGTCCTCACGAGGCTCACCGTTGGTTTAACTCTGAGCTTAAGGTCCTCAAATTGGAACTTAGACGCTCTGAGCGCCTTTGGCGCCGTAGCTACTGCCCCGACCTCAAGGCCAAATACAAATCTCTTCTTAAGAAGTATAAGAAAGCCATTCTTGTGACCAAGACCAAGTACTTCTCCGAACAAGTAATCCTCTCTGCTAACAAATCTAAAGAGATCTTCTCCTTGGTTAACAACTTGGCCACCTCTGATCGTGCTTGCCCCAATTTTATTCCCTCCCAAGCCCTCTGCTCTTCTTTAAACGACTTCTTCATCGAGAAGATCGTTAAAATTAAATCCAACATTTCTATCACTCCTTTTACTCCACTTCATTCTGCCCCCTCTGTGTCTAATTCTTCCTTTTCCTCTTTCCCGCCCCTTTCCCTGGATTCTTTCTTAGCTCTGCTCACAAAAATCAAGTCTGGCTCTCCTACCGATTGTGCCCCTGCTCGTATCCTTAAAACTCTCTTTTCTTCTTGCCCTGCTACCCCTCTTTCCCTCCTTAATGCTTCTCTTTCCACTGGATTGGTCCCTTCTTCATTTAAGTCTGCTATTGTTTCCCCCATTCTTAAAAAACCTGGTCTTGATTCCTCCCTCCCGTCTAACTTCAGGCCCATCTCTCTCCTTCCCTATCTTGCCAAAATTCTGGAATCCTACGTCACTTCCTGTCTTTCTACTTATGTCGAGCAGAACCATCTTCTTGCTTCTCACCAAGCAGGTTTCCGCTCGGGTCATTCGACCGAATCTGTGGTGCTCGCCGTTCTCGACGAGCTGAAAGCCAAGGCTGATACCAACTCTCCCCAAGCTTTGGTTCTTCTCGACCTGTCCGCTGCGTTTGACACGGTCGACCATAACATTCTTTTGGACCGTGTCAGCGCAGCGGGAATTCAAGGCCCTGCCCTCTCCTGGATCACGTAATTTCTAACAGGACGCTCACAAGCTGTCCACCTCCCCGGTTTTTCTGCTCTTCCCCTCCCGGTGCCCTGTGGGGTCCCCCAAGGATCCTCCCTCTCTCCTCTTCTTTTCAACCTTTACATTCACCCACTTATTTCTTCTCTCCTTGAGCTGGGGGTCTCTGTGTATAACTACGCAGACGACCTCCAGCTCGTCTTTGATCTTTCTTCTTCTTCTCACTCCCTATCTTTTTTTCGCTCCACCATGGTTTTTATTTCTGGGTGGATGAGCGCCAATCACCTCAAGCTCAATCCAGATCAGACTGAGCTTGTCCTGACCGGCGGCTCATCCAGCCCTTGGTCCTCCGCTTTTTGGCCCCCTATTCTTGGCCCCCCTCCCACCCCGGTTCCCTCCGTTAAAACATTGGGCATTAAGGTCAGCCAGGACCTGTCCATGCATGGCCAGGTCAGTGCTGTAGTGTCTTCCTGCTTCCTCTCCCTTCGGTTGATCCGAAAAATTTCCCATTTCTTTTCCCTTGACTCTCTTAAAATCATCATTTCTGCCCTCATCACTTCCCGCCTTGATTATGGAAATAGCTTGTTCGTGGGTATCCCTGCCTACGAAACTCGCCACCTTCAAGCAATCCAAAATCAGGCTGCCCGTCTCATCTTTCACTTGCCCAAAACTCACCACATCACTCCTGTCCTCAAATCCCTCCACTGGTTACCCATCCTGCAGAGATCCTTGTTCAAACTAGGGTGCCTTGTCTATCGGGCTCTTGATCGCTCAGCACCGGCGTTCATCAACTCTCTGATTTCCTCCCACACCCCTGTCCGCACTCTCCGATCATCTTCCTCTGCCCTCCTCACTGTTCCCCGTTTCCGCAAAACTCACACTGGTGGAACTAGATTCTCTGTTCTTGCACCCCGGTTTTGGAATTCCCTTCCTCTCTCTATGGGACACTAAGGATTTCATCGTACATTTGAAAGAACTGATTTGGGATCCTACATATGTCTTGATTGTTATGGACATTACCAGTCTATATACATGCATTGAACATTCTCAGGGTCTTAAAGCAGTTGAATATTTTATGAGTAAAAGACCTTTGAAATTTGCAGGACACAGTACTATGATTATGGAACTAACTGAGTTCTTTTTACTCAACAACATCTTTCTTTTTCAGGGGGACCTATTCAAACAGATCTCTGGGACCGCGATGGGCACCTGTTTCACCCCCAGATAAGTGAATTTATTCGTTGGCTGGTGGGAGGAGCAGGTGGCCTGGTCCGAGGGCAATCGGATGTGGACCGAGAATCTCATAACATGCCATAGATACATTGACGATCTCTTCCTAGTATGGAAGGGGTTGGTGAAAAGTGCTAAAAACTACATCACTCACCTGAATAATTACAATGTCAATCTACAATTCACTGGCGAAGTTAGCTCAGTGGCAGTGAGCTATCATGATCTCCAGATAGTAATAAAAGACAATCAGGTAACCACATCTCTGTATCGAAAGCCTACTGCTGGCAACAGCATTCTACATGCTGATAGCGGGCTTCCAGAAAACCTCAAGCGAAGCATTCCCTATGGGGACTTGCTGCGTCTTAAGCGCAACTGCTCCAGAGAGGAAGACTTCCAAAACGCAGCAAGAGACAGCATTGCCAGATTCAAAGTGAGGGGCTATAGTCCATCTCACCTGAGTCAGACATTGGCCAAGGTCGCCAGGATACCAAGAGATGAGTTGTTGAGGCAGGATAAAGGCAAAAAGAGTGAGGACGGAAAATTCCGTCTAATTACCACCTTCTCCAATGATGCCAATTTCTTGAAGGCTACGAAAGAACTGGCACATTCTGAAGACCGACTCGATCATCGGGATGGACATCCCGAGTGGTCCTATGGTGACTTTTAAGAAAACCAAATCCCTTAAGGATCTCTTAGTACATAGCTACTTAGACACCCCTAAGAGAAAAGTCAACACTGTAGCAGAGATGAAAGGCTTTTTCCCATGCGGGAAGTGTAAAGCCTGTGCTTTTAGCAAAAGGGTTTTTTGGCTATGAGATACCAGGCCTGAAAAACCGCAGATCTATCACCTCATTCATCACTTGTCAAACATCTTATGTAGTGTACTGTTTGATGTGTCCCTGCAAGCTAAAATACATAGGGAGCACTATCAAAAGTGTGAAACTAAGAATCCTTGAGTACATGCGTGCCATAGCTAACAGGGATATGACGTCACCAGTAGCCAAACACTTTGCGATCAAACATCACAGAAATAGGGATGCGCTACAATACTTTGTGGTCGATCAGGTACCAGAACACGAAAGGGGAGGAAATAAACTTACCAAACTCAGACGCCTAGAATCCCGCTATATCATTGATCTGCAAACTAAAATCACCACAGGTCTTAACAGTGGGGAAGAATTGATTGTCCACCTAGGAAAATAGGCTATAAAGACATTACTGAGGCTACCTTATCATTCTCAAGGAAATCGTATTGTAAACTTTTGGCAATTCATAAAGGTACTCTTTGCGATTCCTAACGATATGAATCGCCATAGCTGATCCACGGCAAGATTTTAGTTTGGAGATGTGTTTTATTTTAGGCCATGTAATTATATCGTCATTGAAAGCTCTGTTTCAGCGGTATTTATATGTGTGAAAAACATTCAATGATAGAGTCTGATTTATTGGTTTTAGAAATGTCATTTGAAAATTTACTCTGAATATTATTATTGAGTTATAATGAGTGTTGCTGATTCACGGCATTATCAAACAATGCACTTTACGGTTCCAAATAATAGGAACCGGGGTAGCCAATCCACGGCGATATGTATGAATTGTTGACATTTTTATATCGTTGTTTGAACATATCGATTTCGATCAGGCAATGTATGTATAGTACTTTGCCTAATTTGCACATTCCAAGACGGCGCTCGCACTATTTTGGTGAGCAGTCCTACCGTAATTTCCATAATGTGAACGCACGTTGCATTTTAAAATGAGCTTCCGTACAACATTCGTGTTGAAACATTGATAAAGGGTTTGACCCGAAACGCGTCTGTGAGAAGCAAAATAAAACTTGGAATAATTTGACAAACACCCCGCGAGTGCTGCCTTTTGTTTCCCGATATATATATATATATATATATATATATATATATATATATATATATATATATATATATATATTCACTGAAAAAACCATAGGTTATAGACCATATATAGTTAGGAATTAGCATTTACAAAACCATATTTTACTCACACAAAACCATTGAAATTTCATATATAGTTAGTTGCCCTAACTATATATCACGCACCCGCAATCCACTGCTGATGATGTCACATATTACGTCATTCATGACATGGTCAGTGACATCACTGATGACATCATTCAGTGACTGTATGTTTCTGTAAAGTTAAAATATGTCTTACATATTGAAGAATGAGTGGCTGTATAAGTGTCTGGATGAAGGATTTAGTAGGTGCATGACTGACTGTATGAGTGAGTGATTTAATGTGTCTCAACGAGTGCATGGGTTAGTGACTAAACTGTCTTAATTTGTGCATCATTATGTCTGTTGTTCTGTAACCTGCTGCATGTGTTGATCAGTAGCTATATGAGTAACTATATAGGTTATTGATTGGTTGCCAAAGTATTTGTATGGGAGACTGAGTGTGTGTGTGGGTGGCTGGGAGGTGTATGACTCTGTGCATAGATGTGTGAGCAGTTGATTCACTAGATGTGTGGGTTCAAAAGTGCATGGCGAATCAGCTGTATGGGCGGTTGACTGTGTGCATGAGTGTATTGGTGAGTGAATGGATATCTCAGTGCTACATGTCAAAGTAAGTACATAAGTAAAACACAGTACATGTGAGAGTTGACATATATAAATAACTGTGCATTAGAGCCAGTTCATGTGTGAGTGGCTGTATGGATCATTGTGAACTTTTATTAGGGATTATATAAGAGAGTAAATATGTGTTAGTATATGTTTGAATAAGTAAGGTGTGTATAACTGTATAGTTGAGGAAATGGAGGTGTGATTGATTCTTTGCATGACTGACTAGGTGTGTGAATAACTCCATGGATGAGTGACAGTCTGTGAGTGTCTGTTTACACTGAGTGTATCTAAGGTTATATTAGAGTCTGAAGAGGTTCATCGTATAATCACATGAATGATGTCATCAGTGATGTGATCAGTAATGTCAAATGAGATGTCATCAGTGATGTCATCAGTGATGTCATTTGAGATGTCATCAGTGATGTCATCAGTGATGTCACTGACCATGTCATGAATGATGTAATATGTGACATCATCAGCAGTGGATTGCGGGTGCGCGATATATAGTTAGGGCAACTAACTATATATGAAATTTCAATGGTTTTGTGTGAGTAAAATATGGTTTTGTAAATGCTAATTCCTAACTATATATGGTCTATAACCTATGGTTTTTTCAGTGAATTTCATTGGTTTTTTAAAAGCTAATATCTGTAGCTGTAAAATGTATTTTTCTTTAAATCCCAAAATATATTTTATATGTTTATGATTAATTTTTTTTAAATATTGCAGCAAGACCGAGACTCGCCCAAACGATACTCCTGGATTTGGCATAAAGACTTACTGAAGACAACCGGTCAGAACATTCGTAAGCTCTGATTTCTCGATGCAACAACATCTTCAGACTGAAACTGTACAACTTCTTGCTGAGGCTCTTTTCATGGGAAATGTCCTCCCACATATCCTTCAATTCTGTCTTTTCTTTTTTGGTGATGTAAGATGTCACATACCGAGCCACAGCCATACAGTTGTCAGCCACAAACTGTATATCCATGTTAGCATTCCACATGGACAAAATCACTGGGTTGTAGTCGTTGATGTACTTGGACTCTTCGTTCCTTTTCAAATTGTATGTATTTTTGGGTGATTTCCTCGTCACATTATGTCGCAGAGAAGACATCAAACTGTTCACTCTTCCTTTAGAAATCACCGGTCGTGGAAAGTTGAAACGACATTTGGTGTAGAACTTGTCCTTGTTTCTGAATTTACGACGACAGTACTTTCCACAACGATGGCTTTGGAAACGTAGAACTTGTTCTCTTAGGCTTTTCTTCTCCGTTGCGTTTGGAACAGCACACGTAGAATACTGTTCTATGAAACTCATCACTAAGTCATCCGGATCTGTTCCAAATTTAGGTGCATCCTTGATCCACAGCAGCATATGTATATGAGGAGCACCTCTTGCTTGGTACTCCTTTCTCCAGAAGAAATCCAACACCTCTCCAAGAGGTGGATTCTTCTTATTCATGATGAAAGACATCATAGCTTCAAATCTATGATTGAAGTACCTGCATACATTCACTGGATCCAAAGAACACAGTTCTCTGGGTGTCTTGAATTCAATGTTTTCAATGTTTCCATTTGCCTCTCGTAGAAATTCAAGTAAGTCTTCCCAGCCATACTCGGCACAGCTCAGAGTGAGGAACCATGTCGGAGTTCCTAAGTTCCTCAGCATACATTTTAAATCACCATGACGACGGTACCAGTACTCATTAGTACCACGCTGACACGCCATGAGATTAATTAGGTGAGAATCCAAAATACTGTCTTGGACATTGACTTTATGCATAAAGTCACTTGCCGAGATGTTTCGCATCTGTATACCACTTTTCAAGATGTGGTTCACTGCATATGACAGTCCAGACAGATCGCTTTCAAACAGGAGATGAAACAAATAGGGAATGCATTGACGAAACCTAGGATCTTCTGCATACAATCGTAAAGTCCGGTATTCAGAAGCAGGAATTTGATGAGGTCGCTCATCATATCTTCCTCCTTGACCTGTTGGAAATAGCTGTGGGAAACACCGAGCTTCCAAACTTTCCTCCCAAACACTAATGGGACTCCCTTTGGCTTGTTTCATTTGAAACAACTCAATAGCATTCCCCATGACTTCCTTGGAATGCAAAGGATGAACACTATAATGTTCATATATTTCTTCACTTTTAGAGGCTTCTACTTTCTCAATTTGGCCAGCACACAAATCGCTATCCTCTTCATCACTTACTTCCTCTTCTGCAACATATACATTCTTATAGTACTTATTATTTTTTTTCAAATACAATGTTGCCTTTTTGACTTTCCTAACATCCACTAAATCTTGCCATATTTTCTTATTCTTTGTTGGAACCCCATTAACTAAGATAACCAGAGGTTCCTCTTCCACTTTTTCTACTCCAATTGTGTTAATGTTTTTGTTCAAATCTAGAGGCAAATAAACAACTCTTCCCTTTAATCCTCTCTGTAAATCTGATGGAGGCAACTTCCCTGTCTTTGGTTCCATTCTTACAATAGCCTGAAAGGGATGGATACTTTGAATCAAAATAGATTCATAAGTATTTAAATCCTTCAATTCAGAAGGAATCTCAACCAATTCCAGATTATTATGAACCGCCCTAGCAGGCATCTGGTTTTGGTTTAATTTGTTACAACAATAAGTACACACACGTTGATCCGATCCCAAATCAAAACAATTTTCTACCATCAAGTATGTTGCGAAATCCTTCCATTCACTACTATTTTTCCTTTCACTTTTTGCATATAAATCCACTAACTTAATCTGATTCTTATAATAAGTGCGTCGACAACACACACAAGTGAAATTAGGCCTCTCACTTGATTTCACCTGAAACGTGGCAATTTCCTTCTGAAAATTTTCTGTACTGGAAACCTGTACATTATCTTCAACATTACCCTCTACTTCTGGGTCAATTTGAACATTCTCATCTTTACTTCCAAAGTAACAAAACTCAATTTCTTCACAAATATTCTTGACATCTATTTCAGAACCATGCAAAAGAGCAGCGCATAATTGTTTAAGCATAATTGCTGGACTCTTAGCATAATACAACATTCTGACTAATTTCCTCACTTTATTATGATGCACTGCTAGCATCCTGAAATGATGAAAAACACTCTGGCATACTCTCCTGGAAAGACAAGCCAGTGAATGACCATGCAAACCAGTCGCTTCTCTCACTCTGCAAGGATCTAATTCTTGCAACAACTTCATTTTCTGCTTCAAACTTTTCTTATTAAATGTCCGTACAAAATCACAAAGCAAATTGATGGAATCCTGTCGCACACTGCAAATAGAACTACACTTCCAAATGTACACAGGACCCTTAGGACGTCTTCCTAAAACCTCATTACCTAACACCTCTTCTGTCTCTGTTGTCACAAGTTTTTCTTTTTCAACTGGACAACCATCTTTCACTTCATAAGCTCGACCACTGGTGTCAACTGCAAGCACCAAATCATTATCCTGAAAATAACTCTCCTCATTAAAAAATGCCTCACAACTTGAACTATGCATCCATTCTCCGGAAAAAACTTCACAAAAATTACTTCGATTAACTACTCTCTTCCATCTACTATTTGATTTGAAATCAGAAATTACCTTGTTTAGTTTCCTAATTCTATTGATTACCAAAATAAATAACTTTCGCTTAATTTCAAAAGCCTGATCAATAATTTTCTCTACATTTTTCTTTTTCTTATAAAATGCCACTTTCTGTTGGCCTTTCTTAATATTTTTTAACAAATTAACTATTATCCTGTTGCGGATCATTCGTTTTCGAATGTCCCTAAACTGTTGTTTCCTTCTACTATCATGCACAGAGTTATCTCTTGCTGTAGCAGTAACATTTTTGATTGGTCTTTCCTTTCCATTTAAATTGCTTCTCTTTTTCTGGACTGAAACATTTTCTGTAGAAATACTTTTTTTACTACAAATATTTCTTATGAATGATTTCGTGGTCTTACCCGGAGCTTTCTTGGTGACTTGACAAGTTTTTTTTGTAGAGGACTGCTGCAGTAATAGATGAACCTGCTGTCTTTGACGTTTTGTAGCCTTTCTAATTCGATTCTTAGTTGGCATTTTCAAATTTTGTAATGATCTGCAGTTGAATCTGTGGTAAAATATAATAAAAAATGTTATTAACCACTATTACCAAACAGTAAATGAATAACAGTCATCAAAACTTAACACCCTACTTATTATTTAACATAGCAAATCTTTTGCACCACCACTGCGTCACAAAAGTGACGCACAGTGGTACAAAACAGGCATACACCTATCATAAATCTGTCCCTAACATTTTAAATGATTGATTCAGGATGACGATAAGGTGTGGCCTATCCAGAGGTTTGTTTGAGGTGAGGCCTACTCACGGTTGCAGATGAGATTTTCGCTTGTTGAAGAATACAAAGGAGATAATACATGTGAAGGCCTACCAATGAAGTAAGTCATGTCCATTTCACTCTTGAACAAAGGGCAGACCTCTTTTGTGTCCGTGGACAGACCTAAACTTCATCTGCACAATGTCATTCATAAACTTAGAAAACACTAGTGATGTCATTGAAAAATGTGGAGTTTCTTTTCCTCATTTCACAATCACATCACCTGTGTTTCCTCATTGACTTAAAATGTCATAAAGACACATGAAAGCGTTTTTTGATTGCCTTTGCACCATTTTTGGGTCATTTTTAACATGGCTATGTAACTCCCAGAATCAAAATCTAAATTTGCCAAGCACAGGTGGGAGCATATTTACAAGAAACTTGCCCCATAGAGAAAGCTCTTCAATTTAAATGGGAAAAATAACATCATAGACACTCAAATGCCTTATAAATATGCCCCAAACAACCTATGAAGCTCTAGCAGTACATATCCAGAAATGTAATTGATTTCAAAAAACGTTTTTAAACACAACATATAAATCAATTGTATACCTATATTCAAGAGGAAATGACTTAAAATGTCCTTAAGACACATGAAAGCGTTTTTTGATTGCCCTTGCACCATTTTTGGGTCATTTTTAATATGGCTATGTAACTCCAAGAATCAAAATCTAAATTTGCCAAGCACAGGTGGGAGCATAATTACAAGAAACTTGCCCCATGGAGAAAGCTCTTCAATTTAAATGGGAAAAATAACATCATAGACACTCAAATGCCTTATAAATATGCCCCAAACAACCTATGAAGCTCTAGCAGTACATATCTAGAAATGTAATTGATTTCAAAAAACGTTTTTAAACACAACATATAAATCAATTGTATACCTACATTCAAGAGGAAATGACTTAACATGTCCTTAAGACACATGAAAGTGTTTTTTGATTGCCCTTGCACCATTTTTGGGTCATTTTTTACATGGCTATGTAACTCCAAGAATCAAAATCTAAATTTGCCAAGCACAGATGGGAGCATATTTACAAGAAACTTGCCCCATGGAGAAAGCTTTTCAATTTAAATGGGAAAAATAACATCATAGACACTCAAATGCCTTATAAATATGGCACAAACAACCTATGAAGCTCTAGCAGTACGTATCCAGAAATGTAATTGATTTCAAAAAACGTTTTTAAACACAACATATCTGTTTCAGCTTACATGAGAGACCATGGAATGGGCTCCATGTACAACAATAACTTGCGTTACTGCATGCAAGATATCTACACAGAATGTGCAATTACAATTTCTCAAAGAAACAAAATCTATTTGTATATCACTTGAGACATAGCAACATTTTAAAAACACAGCTTTCTTCATAATTTTCTCCTTAAATCATACTATTCTCTATCTAAATTAAATAAATCTTTTCTCACCTTAGCAAATAAGTTTTGAGTTTCAAAACCGTCTCAGAAATACACCAAATTGTCTTCAGCAGAACAAAGAGTATGCACTCCAGAGGCTGCAGCTATAGAAAGCACAGAAATGCTGATATTCATTACACATATCTCTCATGTTAGCCAATCAAAACTCTTCCCTCACTTTTTTCAAATCAAAACCCTTCCCCTCTCTGCCCTCTCTGCCTTTTTTGCATAGCAACCACCTCCTGAAAGATCTCCGATGTTTGCAAGTTCACACAACAATGTTTCAATTGAACTCTGAACTCTCAGTGCACCTGCGTATCCAGTGCAATCTTTCATTAAATGTTTTTTCCTTGACCATTCAAATTACATCTTTCAAAGAACACATCCATGCACCCTAACTTTCTGTTTTCAGAAATGGAAATCCACCAATCACTGCTAGTGAATCATTAGCACTGAAACTCCACCGTTTTTTTTTCTTTACAAACTCCTACTGTTTCATCTGCCATTTCATTACCACACTTCATCTGACTGCAGCAGAAACTTCTGTCACCATGCTTACTATCTGGATTGTTGGACATAGTTACATCTACTGGGCTCAAAGGTATGCTGAGAACAGAAATTTACCTAACCTCAATTTACAAGATGTGGAAATTAAGTGGTTTGGCCACAGAGGATTAAAATGTCACCAATTGATACCATTGGTGAAAACCTTTATGCATTTGCCAAAACCTGACCTGTTAATTGTGCACTGTGGAGGTAATGATTTGGGCACTTTGACTGGAGTAGGTCTGGAAATGCTTTTAAAGGACACCTTTGAGCAATTAATGGCACTTTTTCCTCAAACTGCCTTGGTATATTCAAATATATGCCAAAGACAGAAATGGAGGTGGTCCAACCAATTTTGTCCACAAATTGAGAAGTCGAGGAAGCATGTAAACAAATCTGTTTCAGCTTACATGAGAGACCATGGAAAGGGCTCCATGTACAACAATAACTTGCGTTACTACATGCAAGATATCTACAGAGGAGATGGAGTTCACTTCTCAGATGAGGGCAACAGAATTTTCATTCTGAATTTAAGACTGTGCATTGGTACCTACTTATAAGTACCTAAATGTACCATAATCCCAAAAGCTCTTCTCAGAGCTACCCTACATCTGATCACTCACAATTATTATTTTTTTCTAACTTTTTTCACTAATTTTCAACAAAGTACGCACCCCAGGGCGCTATCCGGTACGCGAACCGAAAGCTAACCTCACGGAATTTCATAAAAAAATGTTTTTTTTCGCACATATAAGCCTCCTCAGCCACCCTCAGAAAACCTAGGGGGTCAAGATAAGTCTACCGTGCCCCCTTCTACCCATTCTGAACATTATTTGCCCTCCATCTTGTATCTTAATTTGACCGAAACACAAAATGGTGGACTCCCGTAACGCTGCTGGTTCGCGAACCGGGACGCTTCCCGGGAAGCGGTCCAATAAAAAAGGTGGGAAAGTAATTTACAGAAAAACTGGAGACACTCTCACCAAATATAGATTAGCTCATACTACATACCAATCCCTTTAATTTTCACAAATTTGATTGAAATTCCATTTAGCCATTTAGCCTGTAGACCTCTATAAGTACCGTGAGGTAAATTACTTCACAAAACACATCTGAAGTGTTGGAATTGACAACCAATGAAAATGTTACTTTCATTTTCTACTTTTATTACCTGACATTTGATTGGTTATATACCTGAATATATATAAAGGAAGAGAAGGAAACACAGCCATTTTGACTACTACTCCTTGTTGTACATTTCAATTGGATTTTCACTAATCACTTCAACTTCTTTGTAAAGGTAAGTTGTTATTTTTAAAACTGAAGTATATTGTGCACTATAATTTAATATGGTAAACTTTTTCTGATAGTTATATACTATCCCTCTGTAGTAGTTATAGATTTAGATAGACTTCTCTGTTATAGTTATGGATGGAGTTAGGCTTCTCTTGTATAATTATGAATTTACTTACGTTAAATCACATACACTTTTTTATATTCCTACTTCCACTCTGATACTATACACTGCCCAAAGATAAATTCACTGATAAAAACTGCCTATCTAAAATTAATCCCAACAGTGCCCTATCTCTACTAATATATATTTTTTTAATCCAAATTTCAGGCAAAATGGAAGGCGAACACAAAGTTGAATTTCAAATTGTCCTGCAAGAGAGCAGCCAAGAAATATATATATTTTTTTTTTTGAAAGACCTTTATTATGAAACAATAAAAGGAGAATTACACAGCTTGTGTGCCTACAACCTGGATCGATCTCAGGCCGGCAGCGCTTGCAAAGTGCATCGTATCTGAGTAGTAGTGATCTATCAAAGGAGATTTTAGATAACACAGCATGCCGCCTACAACCCATCTGGGCCGGCCGCGTGGAAACCTATCATAAGCTGGTAGGACGGTCGGTATCAGCTAGTCCCGTTATACAGTGAAGATAAACGGTGAACCTTTGAGGTCTCATTTTATATTAAATCGTAAACTTGAACAACAACTTGGGGATCGGTTTAGGCTTCCCAACCTCCAGTAGCCTCACCCAGTGTTATGTATGGGAAAGATTCCGGTTAGCCTGGAGTGCCTTCGTGGTGCATTCCTTGCATGTGGTCACTATAATGTAGGTGAGTGCCTACTGCCGCTGGTTGAGGGGGCCGAAGATGCCGGAAGGAGAAGAGTCGGGTGTGGACCGTGCTCCGGTGAGTGAAAACTAGCAGTCATGTGGTGTCACGAATCAGTCAGATGGCTGTTGGGCAATGGTTAAAGGGAGGGGGGGGTGATATACAGGAGTCGGGGGGCCCGACCAGTAAGGGTCGGAGCTAGTGGTTAAAGTGCAGCTATCCCTAGAGGTGTAAGGTAGTCATACCAGGGCTAACCGTCGGCGCAAAGATACAGGCTATGTACTGGGTTTGGAAAGAGGGTGTGAGTGTCTGGAGATGGGAGGGGAAGGTGGGGAGGGGGGAGGGGTCCGGGCGCACAATGCTTCACGATTTAGTACCAGGTAAGTTTTGTGATGCGACAGTGGCTGTTATGTATGGGCTATTTCTGAGTCGTCTATGGGCTGTTGCCTGAGTAAGTATGCTGCAAACGGGCCCCACAGATCCTTAGGCCGTGTCTTATGTGGTAAGAGTTCTGCGTAATTATGTAATTGGTCCTGCCATGTGGACATAGAAGTCAACCAGGTCTTAAACTTGGGAGCGCGGCCCCGACCCCATCGGCAGGCAAGTTGTCGTTTCGCTAGGAGGAACCCCAGTGCGAACAACTTCCGGTTGTGCTTGAGCTCGGGGGGGGGGGGGGAGAGTCCCAGCAGGGCGATTTTCGGGCATGGTGAGATTGTGATCTCCATTATATCCGACATAGCTGCAAACACCTCCGCCCAGTAAGAAGCCACTGCACAGCAATTCCACGCTAGATGCATGAAATGGGCCCCTTGGCGGTTACAGCGGAGGCATCTATCATCCTCCCTCAAACCGAAACGGTGTAGTTTAGCGGGAGTGTGATAAAGGCGGTGCAGAAATTTAAAATGCAGTAACCTGAGGCGGGCATTACCTGTCACTGAGTTGGTATGGGCGCAGCTCAGTTCCCAGTGATCTTCAGTGAGCGAGGCATCCAAATCGCCGTCCCATTCTGTGCGCGCTCGAAGGGAAGGAGGCGTCGCAGCCGAATATGTATACTTATATAACATGGAGACGACATGTTTCGGGGCCGTAGTTTGGAGTAGCGTATGTAAGGGTACCATGATTTCCGGTTCGTTCGGGAAATCGGGAGTGATTGCCTTGACGCTGTGCCGCAGTCGTGTATATAGGAACGTGTCCATGGTCGAGGGGACCTGATCCCCAAATATGTGGGCAGCGGAGCGAAATTTCCCTAGCGCGTATAGATCGCCCCATGTGTGGAGTGCTAGTTTAGTGAGCATTTTGCGGACCAGTTCCTCGCAGGAGACGCTCAGTCTGGGGTCATGTGCTATGGGCATGAGTGGAGAGTAAAGAAAGGCAATGCTCGTACGGTTTGCTATCCTGTGCCAGGCTTGTACCGTGCAATCGACAGTAGAGGGATCCCGTTCTGTCACCCGGGAGTCCGGGTATAGATACCCCGACGGCTTAACAGGCCGCATATACCCATCTTCTACGGCGAGATGCGCCATGAAGGGTGGAGGTCGGAGCCAGTATGCCGCGAAGTGAGCCTGCGCACAATCAAAATAAAGTCTCAAATTAGGGACTTCGAACCCACCTAGGTGGTAGGGTAGCATTAGTGTCGACAATCCCAGTCTGGCCTGGCCCCAAATCAACCTGGACAGCTGGGAATCCAGGGAGCGGAAGAAATGTGCTCCCGGGCTGTAGGGGATGTTCGTGAATAGGTAGAGTAGTTTAGGGAGTATAACCATCTTGATCAGAGAAATGCGACCCGCCATGGAAAGCGGGAGGCGTATCCACTTCGTGACAGTGTCTGCTAATTTATCCATGACGGTGCCATAATTCGCCCTTATAAGGTACTCGCGGTCTCTGGTGATTATTATGCCTAGGTATTTAATCTCATCCCCTTCCCACTCCAGAGGGTAGTCGAGAGGGAACTGCGTGGTTTTATCCGTAAGGGGAAATAGGGCTGATTTGGACCAATTGATTTGAACCCCAGCGATGGCCCCGTATTTAGTGACCTCCCGTAGGAGGGGGTTCAGATTTTCATTCGGCTTATGGACGTAGAGGGTCATGTCGTCCGCATATAGCGAGACAAGTATTTGTCTTTCAGGGTAAATCAAAGAGCGGTGGTTGTGGTGCTGTCGGTTTTTGGCGGCGAGGGGTTCAATAGCGATCGCAAAAAGGACCGGGGACAGGGGGCAGCCCTGCCGGGTGCCTCTTTGGATCTCAAAATTATCAGATCTAGCTCCATTCAGCAGGACCGCCGCGTGCGGCTTATTATAAAGCAGTTTAATCCAGTTTATAAAACTATACGGCGTACCCATGTGTTCCAGTAGGGCAAATAGGTAATCCCATTCCAGGGAATCAAAAGCTTTGGTAGCATCTAGGAACACTACCGCGGCTTCACATTTGGGAGTGATGTCCTGCAAAATTGTCTGTAGGGTGCGTAAGTTATGTGAGGTGGCGCGATTTGGGACAAAGCCCGCCTGGTCCGGGAGGACCAGCCATTCCATGAGGAGATTGAGGCGGGTAGCCAAGACTTTAGCCAGTATTTTAACGTCTGTATTTAACAAGGAGAGGGGTCTGTACGAGTCGCATCTTTCTGGGGGTTTGCCCGGTTTCAATAGGGAGGTGATGAGGGCTTCTCTCATGCTAGCCGGCAATGTGCCCTCCTCGAGGGCGGTGAAGTATACTTGTTGTAATATGGGCGCCAAAATGTGGATATAGGTCTTGTAAAAATCTATAGGTAGGCCATCCGAGCCAGGGGCCTTGCCTGATTTCATACTCATTATGGCATCTTTAATTTCGTCCAATTCTAGCACATGGTGGAGGAATTTTTGTTGGGAGGGGCCCAGCCAGGCTATGGCTGTGTCTGCCAAGTAGGAGCTTAGATCAAGCGTCTCCCGCCGGTGGGAGGAGTAAAGTGTCTTATAGTGGACAGTGAGGATCTCAAGTTGGCTGGGAAGGTCCTTATGTAGGATGCCTTCGTCGTCAATCAGGGTGGTAATATAATTACAGTGTCTTGGTGGCCGTACAGCTGAAGCAAGTGCCCTACCCGGCCTGTCGCCCTCTCCATATATGTGTGCGGTGTATGGTTTCCCCAGGAATTTGCTTTCCCTCTCCGCCTCGTCAGTATATTCATCAATTTTGTGTCTGAGTCGCGCCCTGGCCTCATGGTCGTGTCCGCTTCGGTCAACCTCCCGTTCTAGTGTCCTGATCTCAGTTTCTAGCTGTCGCAGTGTGCCTCTAAGGGCTTTGAGTACACCCCCCCCCCTTTGAAATACACCACCTCCGGACGGTGACCTTGAATGCTTCCCAGACCGTGACCATGCTAGAAACGGAATTAATGTTGCGAGCAAAGAAGTCTGTGATGTCCTGTTCCAATTCCGCTTTGAAAGCGGTGTCAGTGAGGTGTGCGGGGTTCAGTCGCCAGGATTCGAATGGGGAGATGTCTAGGGGGATACGCAGGGAAAGGAGGACCGGAGAATGGTCCGACAAAGTGCGCGCGAGGTGCAGGGATTTCACAATCCAGGGAGCTATGCCATGAGTTAGGAAAATGTAGTCCAACCGGGCCCAAGTGGAGTGCACTGCTGAGAAGTGTGTGCCTTGCTTCAGGGAGGGGTTTATGTGACGCCATGAATCTATTAAATGATGGTCATCCACTATGCCTTGTAGAGTACGTTGGGTATGAGTGTAGTGCATGGGTTGTGGATGTGACCTGTCTAACCCCGGCTGTAGAGCCGTGTTAAAGTCTCCTCCCAACACAATGCGGGAAGTGTCTAGCGATTGGATTTTGCCCCACATAGTGAGAAGGGTCTCTGGGTCGTCAATGTTGGGGCCATAGTAACAGGCGATGAGTATACGGTGGGTGTGAAGTGTGCCCCAGACCATGCAGTACCTCCCACCTGAGTCCACCTCTGTGCCTTCTGGGGTAAACCCTAATCCTTTCTTGACAAGAATAGCTACTCCTCTGGAATAATTAGAATAGGACGCAAACACCCTGCAGGACGCCCATCTCGAAGCAAAGAGGGGGGGACTACCGGGGAGGAGGTGTGTTTCCTGTAACAAGGCAATTGAGATTCCATGTCTGTCCAGATAGCCGAGTATCTGCCTTTTCTTCCTCGGGTCGTTCAGCCCCCTAACATTCCACAACACCATCTGAAAGTTAAGTGCAGGGAGCCTAGCATTCAGGTCTGCCATCTAACCCTTGATAATAAAGCATAGCAAGTGTGTACAACGAACAGGAGCAGACATGTAGACATAGTTTCACCGACCAGAGCAGTTTGACAGTTCGACCCCTCCACCCCACCCCCTCGCGGGGCACCCACATATCTGTAGCAGCAGTGTACGGGTAAGTCGTAACCAATCCTGAACAAAAAACAAACCCCGTCACGCAGAGAACCAGTGCAGCCTGTCAAATGCAGTATTTTAGAGACCATGCAGGTGGCAGGGTCTTCGGGTAACTTGGCGTGACAATCCCCCCCTCCCCCACCCACTACGGCAACCCAAACTAGCCGAGAAAGAGCAACCCACCCCCACCCAAAATAACCCAAGAAAAGCAGAACAAAGTGCAATAAATTACCACCTCCCACCCTCAGAAGGGGGGGGATAACAGGGGATCACCCATTGGGGGTTCTAACTAGGGGCTCCAGACCAGCCTCCCACCTCCCTACTTTCACCCGCCCGGAGGAGCGGGACGGAGGTGGGTAATCGAGCACACATTTATATATCAGACCGGGCTGTATAAGCATTAGAGCTGGCACCTCACCGGCTTAAGAGTCAGCTGGGTCTCCTAGGTTCCTCTATTGCAGCTCGAGGGGATGGCAGTCCAAAATGCAATACAGGAGGTAGTCCAGGAATTCGGAGGCAGCCCACTACTCTTCATGGTTCACGGTTGCAAAGTAGTGTGAAAGCAAGTGAAGGCAGAAAACGTGGGTACGTGTTTATGGACAGAGTTAGTCCTGTTGGGACAGTGGAGATTGCGACCTAGAGCGTAGTCGCTCCGTGTCTTCTCGGGATTGTTCCTTCCTCTGTTGTTTCAAAAAGTCTTCCACTTGCTGTGGGTTTTGAAAGAAGTGGTGTTTGCCATGAAGGGTCACTTTTAATTTGGCAGGATAAAGCATGGCATAGGGGATTACTAGATTTTGAAGCTTCTTTTTAACTCCAGCAAATTTACGTCTGGCGTCCTGGACCGTTGGGGTGAAGTCGGGGAAGAAGGACAGAGTGGTATTGCCATATTTTACTGGTCCCTTCTCCCTGGCACATCGGAGCACAGCGTCACGGTCCCTGTAATTAAGGAATCTTGCAATAATCGGTCTTGGCTGGGCTCCCGGGGGGGGCCGCGCGGCGAGAGACCTGTGCGCTCGCTCGACAATGAGATGTGGGGAAAAGGTCTCCCTACCGAACAGTTCGACAACTAGGTTTTCCATGAAGACCTCCATCTTCCCGGAGTTGGTGGATTCCGCAAGGCCTATGACGCGGACGTTGTTGCGGCGGGACCGCGCCTCCAAATCTTCATTTTTGTCAGCGATTATTTTGAGGAGTTTGTCCATTTGGGTCACCTGCCTGGAGCTGGATGTGGCCCCGTCTTCCAAAGTAGAGATTCTTTCCTCCGCCTCCTGGATACGTGTGTCGTGGCGCTCGAGTTTATTGACCACGCTGTCAATGCGCGAGTTAATTGCGTCCATTTTAGAGTCAATGGAAGTGAGGCTTTGTTTCATGCCGAGCAGGATGGTTTTCCAGTCCTCCTCCTGAGGGTCCGGCGATGGGGGACTTCTTTCCGCAACCGTCGACGATTTAAGCATTTTCTTTGCCTCGAAGGGGATCTTCGATTGCCTGGCGTCGGGACGTCCCATAGCTCCTCTCGGTGGCAGGCAGGCGGGCAAGGGGATGTGTACGCCGAAAGTTCGCGCAATCAGGGAGACTGGGCTTCACACCGGGTTGTGTACCGCAGGAGGGGGGCCGTCAGATCAGGTCTCCGCAGGCCAAGTTGTGGTTTGGCGCCCAGCGAGAGCGGGACATCGCAGGTTCCTGCGTCTCGGGGGGAGGGGGTAAGGCTACCGGCAGGAGTGGGGGAATGTCAGCTTATAGCAAGTTCTTAGCCGTTCCCCTGGCCTCCCCACCCCTAAAGTGTAGCCGGGATCAGGTTTATTCGGGCTAACAGCCTCACAGCCTGTGCAGGGACTATGTCAGTAGGGCCCGATCCGAGGCCTCTCCGCCCGCTCAGCAATTTCCCGCCTCACCTCGTGCCCCCCCGGCGGGAGGAGCAGTTACATGTGGGTCACCTGGCAAGTGAGTGTCCCGCAGGGTCGTCTCGGCAGTGCAGCAGGCTCCGTCACAGCACGGCAGTTAGGGGATAGCAATTGTCCGTGGGGGGCCGCCGGGCAGTTAGTGCAGGGGAACAGCGGGCCCGCGGGTCCAGGAGCGGGAGGGGGGGGGGAGCCGGGCACCGGCAGCCGGCGGTGGGTCGACTCCAATCTCGCACCGGGACAGCAGTGCCGCAGAACTTCCCCACCCGTAGAGTTACGCTATTAGGCGGGTGTCCTCTTCAATGTCACTGTACTTCAACCTGGAAATATGGCGGGTCGCGTCCCCCCGACGCCGCTCCGCGGTCGCGCCTCCTCTTCAGCCGGCAGTGCTTGTCGAGCGTGCTGTGTCTCGCCGCCTCACAGCCCACAGACCTGGTCAGCGGGGGCTGTATCCAGTAAGGCGGCAGGGTTGGCGATCGCAGGTGCACAGTTCTCCACTCCGGTAGCCAGAGGAGCAGCCCCGCCCAGGCCCAAAGCCGCGGTCTTTCCCGGGAGGGCGAGCAAGACGAGCAGCAGATCGCGTGCCTGTCGGCCAGTCCGCTCTAGGTTCCAGGCGGATATCTCGGCTGCTGTTAGGGCTAGCGCGACATTACAGGCATCATCAGGTGCAGGGGAGCATCGCGATTCCTGTGGTGCAGTTTTCGGGCAGTGATCGCCGGTCAGGATGGTCTGCAGGATGGAAGAGGTGCTCGATCGGGCGAGAGCCTCACAACAGTGCGGCCATCTTGGTTTGGCGCCCGAGCAGCCAAGAAATAATTGATCCAAATTATATAGAATTTATGGATGAAACTTGGTACCAAGAACTACTGCAATGTGTGCAAGCAGTAGATGACCTCCTTCAAAATGAGGACATTTTACACCCTCAGAGATTACAAACTATGTTCAATGAAAATAATGACATTTCAGACAGTGAAATGTTAGAAAGTTTATTATTAAAATTAAATACCTAACTAAGTGTGCTCCTGTGACATTGCAGCCAGTTGACAAGTCATTAAACTACGTGATAATGTGTCCTCCAGTGGCGTTCTTCAATGAGAATCCTGCAATTGATGGTATGTAAAGCGGCTGCTCTCGGTCGCGAAGAAGGCCCAGCGCTACAGCTGCGAAGAAAGAGCTGCAGCGAGTCCAAGCAGGCATTCACGTTGGTGTCAGCATGTTGGAAGGAGGCTGAACTTTCGACATTGCAGGGTGCCGATGTTCTTTCACTATGACTGTCGGAAAGCGGGGCTGTGATTCCCAGGACTCCGCACTTACCCACTTGGATTTTAATTTTAATTCTGCTATTGGAAAAGAAGTGCGCACCCACTTGGGACATTGGATTAAAACTACAGCACCCAGAAGGCCAAGGTGGCCTCGCCCAGCTGGGCAGGTGATTTAAATTTGAAACTCAGCGCGCATTCTGATCCTTGCAATGTAAGCCACGGAAGAAGGGATTTTGTGTTCCCGAAACGCGTCTGGCAATACCTAACTAAGTGTGCTCCTGTGACATTGCAGCCAGTTGACAAGTCATTAAACTACGTGATAATGTGTCCTCCAGTGGCGTTCTTCAATGAGAATCCTGCAATTGATGGTATGTAAAGCGGCTGCTCTCGGTCGCGAAGAAGGCCCGGCGCTACAGCTGCGAAGAAAGAGCTGCAGCGAGTCCAAGCAGGCATTCACGTTGGTGTCAGCATGTTGGAAGGAGGCTGAACTTTCGACATTGCAGGGTGCCGATGTTCTTTCACTATGACTGTCGGAAAGCGGGGCTGTGATTTCCAGGACTCCGCACTTACCCACTTGGATTTTAATTTTAATTCTGCTATTGGAAAAGAAGTGCGCACCCACTTGGGACATTGGATTAAAACTACAGCACCCAGAAGGCCAAGGTGGCCTCGCCCAGCTGGGCAGGTGATTTAAATTTGAAACTCAGCGCGCATTCTGATCCTTGCAATGTAAGCCACGGAAGAAGGGATTTTGTGTTCCTGAAACGCGTCTGGCAATACCTAACTAAGTGTGCTCCTGTGACATTGCAGCCAGTTGACAAGTCATTAAACTACGTGATAATTTGTCCTCCAGTGGCGTTCTTCAATGAGAATCCTGCAATTGATGGTATGTAAAGCGGCTGCTCTCGGTCGCGAAGAAGGCCCGGCGCTACAGCTGCGAAGAAAGAGCTGCAGCGAGTCCAAGCAGGCATTCACGTTGGTGTCAGCATGTTGGAAGGAGGCTGAACTTTCGACATTGCAGGGTGCCGATGTTCTTTCACTATGACTGTCGGAAAGCGGGGCTGTGATTTCCAGGACTCCGCACTTACCCACTTGGATTTTAATTTTAATTCTGCTATTGGAAAAGAAGTGCGCACCCACTTGGGACATTGGATTAAAACTACAGCACCCAGAAGGCCAAGGTGGCCTCGCCCAGCTGGGCAGGTGATTTAAATTTGAAACTCAGCGCGCATTCTGATCCTTGCAATGTAAGCCACGGAAGAAGGGATTTTGTGTTCCCGAAACGCGTCTGGCAATACCTAACTAAGTGTGCTCCTGTGACATTGCAGCCAGTTGACAAGTCATTAAACTACGTGATAATGTGTCCTCCAGTGGCGTTCTTCAATGAGAATCCTGCAATTGATGGTATGTAAAGCGGCTGCTCTCGGTCGCGAAGAAGGCCCGGTGCTACAGCTGCGAAGAAAGAGCTGCAGCGAGTCCAAGCAGGCATTCACGTTGGTGTCAGCATGTTGGAAGGAGGCTGAACTTTCGACATTGCAGGGTGCCGATGTTCTTTCACTATGACTGTCGGAAAGCGGGGCTGTGATTTCCAGGACTCCGCACTTACCCACTTGGATTTTAATTTTAATTCTGCTATTGGAAAAGAAGTGCGCACCCACTTGGGACATTGGATTAAAACTACAGCACCCAGAAGGCCAAGGTGGCCTCGCCCAGCTGGGCAGGTGATTTAAATTTGAAACTCAGCGCGCATTCTGATCCTTGCAATGTAAGCCACGGAAGAAGGGATTTTGTGTTCCCGAAACGCGTCTGGCAATACCTAACTAAGTGTGCTCCTGTGACATTGCAGCCAGTTGACAAGTCATTAAACTACGTGATAATGTGTCCTCCAGTGGCGTTCTTCAATGAGAATCCTGCAATTGATGGTATGTAAAGCGGCTGCTCTCGGTCGCGAAGAAGGCCCGGCGCTACAGCTGCGAAGAAAGAGCTGCAGCGAGTCCAAGCAGGCATTCACGTTGGTGTCAGCATGTTGGAAGGAGGCTGAACTTTCGACATTGCAGGGTGCCGATGTTCTTTCACTATGACTGTCGGAAAGCGGGGCTGTGATTTCCAGGACTCCGCACTTACCCACTTGGATTTTAATTTTAATTCTGCTATTGGAAAAGAAGTGCGCACCCACTTGGGACATTGGATTAAAACTACAGCACCCAGAAGGCCAAGGTGGCCTCGCCCAGCTGGGCAGGTGATTTAAATTTGAAACTCAGCGCGCATTCTGATCCTTGCAATGTAAGCCACGGAAGAAGGGATTTTGTGTTCCCGAAACGCGTCTGGCAATACCTAACTAAGTGTGCTCCTGTGACATTGCAGCCAGTTGACAAGTCATTAAACTACGTGATAATGTGTCCTCCAGTGGCGTTCTTCAATGAGAATCCTGCAATTGATGGTATGTAAAGCGGCTGCTCTCGGTCGCGAAGAAGGCCCGGCGCTACAGCTGCGAAGAAAGAGCTGCAGCAAGTCCAAGCAGGCATTCACGTTGGTGTCAGCATGTTGGAAGGAGGCTGAACTTTCGACATTGCAGGGTGCCGATGTTCTTTCACTATGACTGTCGGAAAGCGGGCTGTGATTTCCAGGACTCCGCACTTACCCACTTGGATTTTAATTTTAATTCTGCTATTGGAAAAGAAGTGCGCACCCACTTGGGACATTGGATTAAAACTACAGCACCCAGAAGGCCAAGGTGGCCTCGCCCAGCTGGGCAGGTGATTTAAATTTGAAACTCAGGGCGCATTCTGATCCTTGCAATGTAAGCCACGGAAGAAGGGATTTTGTGTTCCCGAAACGCGTCTGGCAATACCTAACTAAGTGTGCTCCTGTGACATTGCAGCCAGTTGACAAGTCATTAAACTACGTGATAATGTGTCCTCCAGTGGCGTTCTTCAATGAGAATCCTGCAATTGATGGTATGTAAAGCGGCTGCTCTCGGTCGCGAAGAAGGCCCGGCGCTACAGCTGCGAAGAAAGAGCTGCAGCAAGTCCAAGCAGGCATTCACGTTGGTGTCAGCATGTTGGAAGGAGGCTGAACTTTCGACATTGCAGGGTGCCGATGTTCTTTCACTATGACTGTCGGAAAGCGGGGCTGTGATTTCCAGGACTCCGCACTTACCCACTTGGATTTTAATTTTAATTCTGCTATTGGAAAAGAAGTGCGCACCCACTTGGGACATTGGATTAAAACTACAGCACCCAGAAGGCCAAGGTGGCCTCGCCCAGCTGGGCAGGTGATTTAAATTTGAAACTCAGCGCGCATTCTGATCCTTGCAATGTAAGCCACGGAAGAAGGGATTTTGTGTTCCCGAAACGCGTCTGGCAATACCTAACTAAGTGTGCTCCTGTGACATTGCAGCCAGTTGACAAGTCATTAAACTACGTGATAATGTGTCCTCCAGTGGCGTTCTTCAATGAGAATCCTGCAATTGATGGTATGTAAAGCGGCTGCTCTCGGTCGCGAAGAAGGCCCGGCGCTACAGCTGCGAAGAAAGAGCTGCAGCGAGTCCAAGCAGGCATTCACGTTGGTGTCAGCATGTTGGAAGGAGGCTGAACTTTCGACATTGCAGGGTGCCGATGTTCTTTCACTATGACTGTCGGAAAGCGGGGCTGTGATTTCCAGGACTCCGCACTTACCCACTTGGATTTTAATTTTAATTCTGCTATTGGAAAAGAAGTGCGCACCCACTTGGGACATTGGATTAAAACTACAGCACCCAGAAGGCCAAGGTGGCCTCGCCCAGCTGGGCAGGTGATTTAAATTTGAAACTCAGGGCGCATTCTGATCCTTGCAATGTAAGCCACGGAAGAAGGGATTTTGTGTTCCCGAAACGCGTCTGGCAATACCTAACTAAGTGTGCTCCTGTGACATTGCAGCCAGTTGACAAGTCATTAAACTACGTGATAATGTGTCCTCCAGTGGCGTTCTTCAATGAGAATCCTGCAATTGATGGTATGTAAAGCGGCTGCTCTCGGTCGCGAAGAAGACCCGGCGCTACAGCTGCGAAGAAAGAGCTGCAGCGAGTCCAAGCAGGCATTCACGTTGGTGTCAGCATGTTGGAAGGAGGCTGAACTTTCGACATTGCAGGGTGCCGATGTTCTTTCACTATGACTGTCGGAAAGCGGGGCTGTGATTTCCAGGACTCCGCACTTACCCACTTGGATTTTAATTTTAATTCTGCTATTGGAAAAGAAGTGCGCACCCACTTGGGACATTGGATTAAAACTACAGCACCCAGAAGGCCAAGGTGGCCTCGCCCAGCTGGGCAGGTGATTTAAATTTGAAACTCAGCGCGCATTCTGATCCTTGCAATGTAAGCCACGGAAGAAGGGATTTTGTGTTCCCGAAACGCGTCTGGCAATACCTAACTAAGTGTGCTCCTGTGACATTGCAGCCAGTTGACAAGTCATTAAACTACGTGATAATGTGTCCTCCAGTGGCGTTCTTCAATGAGAATCCTGCAATTGATGGTATGTAAAGCGGCTGCTCTCGGTCGCGAAGAAGGCCCGGCGCTACAGCTGCGAAGAAAGAGCTGCAGCGAGTCCAAGCAGGCATTCACGTTGGTGTCAGCATGTTGGAAGGAGGCTGAACTTTCGACATTGCAGGGTGCCGATGTTCTTTCACTATGACTGTCGGAAAGCGGGGCTGTGATTTCCAGGACTCCGCACTTACCCACTTGGATTTTAATTTTAATTCTGCTATTGGAAAAGAAGTGCGCACCCACTTGGGACATTGGATTAAAACTACAGCACCCAGAAGGCCAAGGTGGCCTCGCCCAGCTGGGCAGGTGATTTAAATTTGAAACTCAGCGCGCATTCTGATCCTTGCAATGTAAGCCACGGAAGAAGGGATTTTGTGTTCCTGAAACGCGTCTGGCAATACCTAACTAAGTGTGCTCCTGTGACATTGCAGCCAGTTGACAAGTCATTAAACTACGTGATAATTTGTCCTCCAGTGGCGTTCTTCAATGAGAATCCTGCAATTGATGGTATGTAAAGCGGCTGCTCTCGGTCGCGAAGAAGGCCCGGCGCTACAGCTGCGAAGAAAGAGCTGCAGCGAGTCCAAGCAGGCATTCACGTTGGTGTCAGCATGTTGGAAGGAGGCTGAACTTTCGACATTGCAGGGTGCCGATGTTCTTTCACTATGACTGTCGGAAAGCGGGGCTGTGATTTCCAGGACTCCGCACTTACCCACTTGGATTTTAATTTTAATTCTGCTATTGGAAAAGAAGTGCGCACCCACTTGGGACATTGGATTAAAACTACAGCACCCAGAAGGCCAAGGTGGCCTCGCCCAGCTGGGCAGGTGATTTAAATTTGAAACTCAGCGCGCATTCTGATCCTTGCAATGTAAGCCACGGAAGAAGGGATTTTGTGTTCCCGAAACGCGTCTGGCAATACCTAACTAAGTGTGCTCCTGTGACATTGCAGCCAGTTGACAAGTCATTAAACTACGTGATAATGTGTCCTCCAGTGGCGTTCTTCAATGAGAATCCTGCAATTGATGGTATGTAAAGCGGCTGCTCTCGGTCGCGAAGAAGGCCCGGTGCTACAGCTGCGAAGAAAGAGCTGCAGCGAGTCCAAGCAGGCATTCACGTTGGTGTCAGCATGTTGGAAGGAGGCTGAACTTTCGACATTGCAGGGTGCCGATGTTCTTTCACTATGACTGTCGGAAAGCGGGGCTGTGATTTCCAGGACTCCGCACTTACCCACTTGGATTTTAATTTTAATTCTGCTATTGGAAAAGAAGTGCGCACCCACTTGGGACATTGGATTAAAACTACAGCACCCAGAAGGCCAAGGTGGCCTCGCCCAGCTGGGCAGGTGATTTAAATTTGAAACTCAGCGCGCATTCTGATCCTTGCAATGTAAGCCACGGAAGAAGGGATTTTGTGTTCCCGAAACGCGTCTGGCAATACCTAACTAAGTGTGCTCCTGTGACATTGCAGCCAGTTGACAAGTCATTAAACTACGTGATAATGTGTCCTCCAGTGGCGTTCTTCAATGAGAATCCTGCAATTGATGGTATGTAAAGCGGCTGCTCTCGGTCGCGAAGAAGGCCCGGCGCTACAGCTGCGAAGAAAGAGCTGCAGCGAGTCCAAGCAGGCATTCACGTTGGTGTCAGCATGTTGGAAGGAGGCTGAACTTTCGACATTGCAGGGTGCCGATGTTCTTTCACTATGACTGTCGGAAAGCGGGGCTGTGATTTCCAGGACTCCGCACTTACCCACTTGGATTTTAATTTTAATTCTGCTATTGGAAAAGAAGTGCGCACCCACTTGGGACATTGGATTAAAACTACAGCACCCAGAAGGCCAAGGTGGCCTCGTCCAGCTGGGCAGGTGATTTAAATTTGAAACTCAGCGCGCATTCTGATCCTTGCAATGTAAGCCACGGAAGAAGGGATTTTGTGTTCCCGAAACGCGTCTGGCAATACCTAACTAAGTGTGCTCCTGTGACATTGCAGCCAGTTGACAAGTCATTAAACTACGTGATAATGTGTCCTCCAGTGGCGTTCTTCAATGAGAATCCTGCAATTGATGGTATGTAAAGCGGCTGCTCTCGGTCGCGAAGAAGGCCCGGCGCTACAGCTGCGAAGAAAGAGCTGCAGCGAGTCCAAGCAGGCATTCACGTTGGTGTCAGCATGTTGGAAGGAGGCTGAACTTTCGACATTGCAGGGTGCCGATGTTCTTTCACTATGACTGTCGGAAAGCGGGGCTGTGATTTCCAGGACTCCGCACTTACCCACTTGGATTTTAATTTTAATTCTGCTATTGGAAAAGAAGTGCGCACCCACTTGGGACATTGGATTAAAACTACAGCACCCAGAAGGCCAAGGTGGCCTCGCCCAGCTGGGCAGGTGATTTAAATTTGAAACTCAGCGCGCATTCTGATCCTTGCAATGTAAGCCACGGAAGAAGGGATTTTGTGTTCCCGAAACGCGTCTGGCAATACCTAACTAAGTGTGCTCCTGTGACATTGCAGCCAGTTGACAAGTCATTAAACTACGTGATAATGTGTCCTCCAGTGGTGTTCTTCAATGAGAATCCTGCAATTGATGGTATGTAAAGCGGCTGCTCTCGGTCGCGAAGAAGGCCCGGCGCTACAGCTGCGAAGAAAGAGCTGCAGCGAGTCCAAGCAGGCATTCACGTTGGTGTCAGCATGTTGGAAGGAGGCTGAACTTTCGACATTGCAGGGTGCCGATGTTCTTTCACTATGACTGTCGGAAAGCGGGGCTGTGATTTCCAGGACTCCGCACTTACCCACTTGGATTTTAATTTTAATTCTGCTATTGGAAAAGAAGTGCGCACCCACTTGGGACATTGGATTAAAACTACAGCACCCAGAAGGCCAAGGTGGCCTCGCCCAGCTGGGCAGGTGATTTAAATTTGAAACTCAGCGCGCATTCTGATCCTTGCAATGTAAGCCACGGAAGAAGGGATTTTGTGTTCCCGAAACGCGTCTGGCAATACCTAACTAAGTGTGCTCCTGTGACATTGCAGCCAGTTGACAAGTCATTAAACTACGTGATAATGTGTCCTCCAGTGGCGTTCTTCAATGAGAATCCTGCAATTGATGGTATGTAAAGCGGCTGCTCTCGGTCGCGAAGAAGGCCCGGCGCTACAGCTGCGAAGAAAGAGCTGCAGCGAGTCCAAGCAGGCATTCACGTTGGTGTCAGCATGTTGGAAGGAGGCTGAACTTTCGACATTGCAGGGTGCCGATGTTCTTTCACTATGACTGTCGGAAAGCGGGGCTGTGATTTCCAGGACTCCGCACTTACCCACTTGGATTTTAATTTTAATTCTGCTATTGGAAAAGAAGTGCGCACCCACTTGGGACATTGGATTAAAACTACAGCACCCAGAAGGCCAAGGTGGCCTCGCCCAGCTGGGCAGGTGATTTAAATTTGAAACTCAGCGCGCATTCTGATCCTTGCAATGTAAGCCACAGAAGAAGGGATTTTGTGTTCCCGAAACGCGTCTGGCAATACCTAACTAAGTGTGCTCCTGTGACATTGCAGCCAGTTGACAAGTCATTAAACTACGTGATAATGTGTCCTCCAGTGGCGTTCTTCAATGAGAATCCTGCAATTGATGGTATGTAAAGCGGCTGCTCTCGGTCGCGAAGAAGGCCCGGCGCTACAGCTGCGAAGAAAGAGCTGCAGCGAGTCCAAGCAGGCATTCACGTTGGTGTCAGCATGTTGGAAGGAGGCTGAACTTTCGACATTGCAGGGTGCCGATGTTCTTTCACTATGACTGTCGGAAAGCGGGGCTGTGATTTCCAGGACTCCGCACTTACCCACTTGGATTTTAATTTTAATTCTGCTATTGGAAAAGAAGTGCGCACCCACTTGGGACATTGGATTAAAACTACAGCACCCAGAAGGCCAAGGTGGCCTCGCCCAGCTGGGCAGGTGATTTAAATTTGAAACTCAGCGCGCATTCTGATCCTTGCAATGTAAGCCACGGAAGAAGGGATTTTGTGTTCCCGAAACGCGTCTGGCAATACCTAACTAAGTGTGCTCCTGTGACATTGCAGCCAGTTGACAAGTCATTAAACTACGTGATAATTTGTCCTCCAGTGGCGTTCTTCAATGAGAATCCTGCAATTGATGGTATGTAAAGCGGCTGCTCTCGGTCGCGAAGAATGCCCGGCGCTACAGCTGCGAAGAAAGAGCTGCAGCGAGTCCAAGCAGGCATTCACGTTGGTGTCAGCATGTTGGAAGGAGGCTGAACTTTCGACATTGCAGGGTGCCGATGTTCTTTCACTATGACTGTCGGAAAGCGGGGCTGTGATTTCCAGGACTCCGCACTTACCCACTTGGATTTTAATTTTAATTCTGCTATTGGAAAAGAAGTGCGCACCCACTTGGGACATTGGATTAAAACTACAGCACCCAGAAGGCCAAGGTGGCCTCGCCCAGCTGGGCAGGTGATTTAAATTTGAAACTCAGCGCGCATTCTGATCCTTGCAATGTAAGCCACGGAAGAAGGGATTTTGTGTTCCCGAAACGCGTCTGGCAATACCTAACTAAGTGTGCTCCTGTGACATTGCAGCCAGTTGACAAGTCATTAAACTACGTGATAATGTGTCCTCCAGTGGCGTTCTTCAATGAGAATCCTGCAATTGATGGTATGTAAAGCGGCTGCTCTCGGTCGCGAAGAAGGCCCGGTGCTACAGCTGCGAAGAAAGAGCTGCAGCGAGTCCAAGCAGGCATTCACGTTGGTGTCAGCATGTTGGAAGGAGGCTGAACTTTCGACATTGCAGGGTGCCGATGTTCTTTCACTATGACTGTCGGAAAGCGGGGCTGTGATTTCCAGGACTCCGCACTTACCCACTTGGATTTTAATTTTAATTCTGCTATTGGAAAAGAAGTGCGCACCCACTTGGGACATTGGATTAAAACTACAGCACCCAGAAGGCCAAGGTGGCCTCGCCCAGCTGGGCAGGTGATTTAAATTTGAAACTCAGCGCGCATTCTGATCCTTGCAATGTAAGCCACGGAAGAAGGGATTTTGTGTTCCCGAAACGCGTCTGGCAATACCTAACTAAGTGTGCTCCTGTGACATTGCAGCCAGTTGACAAGTCATTAAACTACGTGATAATGTGTCCTCCAGTGGCGTTCTTCAATGAGAATCCTGCAATTGATGGTATGTAAAGCGGCTGCTCTCGGTCGCGAAGAAGGCCCGGCGCTACAGCTGCGAAGAAAGAGCTGCAGCGAGTCCAAGCAGGCATTCACGTTGGTGTCAGCATGTTGGAAGGAGGCTGAACTTTCGACATTGCAGGGTGCCGATGTTCTTTCACTATGACTGTCGGAAAGCGGGGCTGTGATTTCCAGGACTCCGCACTTACCCACTTGGATTTTAATTTTAATTCTGCTATTGGAAAAGAAGTGCGCACCCACTTGGGACATTGGATTAAAACTACAGCACCCAGAAGGCCAAGGTGGCCTCGCCCAGCTGGGCAGGTGATTTAAATTTGAAACTCAGCGCGCATTCTGATCCTTGCAATGTAAGCCACGGAAGAAGGGATTTTGTGTTCCCGAAACGCGTCTGGCAATACCTAACTAAGTGTGCTCCTGTGACATTGCAGCCAGTTGACAAGTCATTAAACTACGTGATAATGTGTCCTCCAGTGGCGTTCTTCAATGAGAATCCTGCAATTGATGGTATGTAAAGCGGCTGCTCTCGGTCGCGAAGAAGGCCCGGCGCTACAGCTGCGAAGAAAGAGCTGCAGCAAGTCCAAGCAGGCATTCACGTTGGTGTCAGCATGTTGGAAGGAGGCTGAACTTTCGACATTGCAGGGTGCCGATGTTCTTTCACTATGACTGTCGGAAAGCGGGCTGTGATTTCCAGGACTCCGCACTTACCCACTTGGATTTTAATTTTAATTCTGCTATTGGAAAAGAAGTGCGCACCCACTTGGGACATTGGATTAAAACTACAGCACCCAGAAGGCCAAGGTGGCCTCGCCCAGCTGGGCAGGTGATTTAAATTTGAAACTCAGGGCGCATTCTGATCCTTGCAATGTAAGCCACGGAAGAAGGGATTTTGTGTTCCCGAAACGCGTCTGGCAATACCTAACTAAGTGTGCTCCTGTGACATTGCAGCCAGTTGACAAGTCATTAAACTACGTGATAATGTGTCCTCCAGTGGCGTTCTTCAATGAGAATCCTGCAATTGATGGTATGTAAAGCGGCTGCTCTCGGTCGCGAAGAAGGCCCGGCGCTACAGCTGCGAAGAAAGAGCTGCAGCAAGTCCAAGCAGGCATTCACGTTGGTGTCAGCATGTTGGAAGGAGGCTGAACTTTCGACATTGCAGGGTGCCGATGTTCTTTCACTATGACTGTCGGAAAGCGGGGCTGTGATTTCCAGGACTCCGCACTTACCCACTTGGATTTTAATTTTAATTCTGCTATTGGAAAAGAAGTGCGCACCCACTTGGGACATTGGATTAAAACTACAGCACCCAGAAGGCCAAGGTGGCCTCGCCCAGCTGGGCAGGTGATTTAAATTTGAAACTCAGCGCGCATTCTGATCCTTGCAATGTAAGCCACGGAAGAAGGGATTTTGTGTTCCCGAAACGCGTCTGGCAATACCTAACTAAGTGTGCTCCTGTGACATTGCAGCCAGTTGACAAGTCATTAAACTACGTGATAATGTGTCCTCCAGTGGCGTTCTTCAATGAGAATCCTGCAATTGATGGTATGTAAAGCGGCTGCTCTCGGTCGCGAAGAAGGCCCGGCGCTACAGCTGCGAAGAAAGAGCTGCAGCGAGTCCAAGCAGGCATTCACGTTGGTGTCAGCATGTTGGAAGGAGGCTGAACTTTCGACATTGCAGGGTGCCGATGTTCTTTCACTATGACTGTCGGAAAGCGGGGCTGTGATTTCCAGGACTCCGCACTTACCCACTTGGATTTTAATTTTAATTCTGCTATTGGAAAAGAAGTGCGCACCCACTTGGGACATTGGATTAAAACTACAGCACCCAGAAGGCCAAGGTGGCCTCGCCCAGCTGGGCAGGTGATTTAAATTTGAAACTCAGGGCGCATTCTGATCCTTGCAATGTAAGCCACGGAAGAAGGGATTTTGTGTTCCCGAAACGCGTCTGGCAATACCTAACTAAGTGTGCTCCTGTGACATTGCAGCCAGTTGACAAGTCATTAAACTACGTGATAATGTGTCCTCCAGTGGCGTTCTTCAATGAGAATCCTGCAATTGATGGTATGTAAAGCGGCTGCTCTCGGTCGCGAAGAAGACCCGGCGCTACAGCTGCGAAGAAAGAGCTGCAGCGAGTCCAAGCAGGCATTCACGTTGGTGTCAGCATGTTGGAAGGAGGCTGAACTTTCGACATTGCAGGGTGCCGATGTTCTTTCACTATGACTGTCGGAAAGCGGGGCTGTGATTTCCAGGACTCCGCACTTACCCACTTGGATTTTAATTTTAATTCTGCTATTGGAAAAGAAGTGCGCACCCACTTGGGACATTGGATTAAAACTACAGCACCCAGAAGGCCAAGGTGGCCTCGCCCAGCTGGGCAGGTGATTTAAATTTGAAACTCAGCGCGCATTCTGATCCTTGCAATGTAAGCCACGGAAGAAGGGATTTTGTGTTCCCGAAACGCGTCTGGCAATACCTAACTAAGTGTGCTCCTGTGACATTGCAGCCAGTTGACAAGTCATTAAACTACGTGATAATGTGTCCTCCAGTGGCGTTCTTCAATGAGAATCCTGCAATTGATGGTATGTAAAGCGGCTGCTCTCGGTCGCGAAGAAGGCCCGGCGCTACAGCTGCGAAGAAAGAGCTGCAGCGAGTCCAAGCAGGCATTCACGTTGGTGTCAGCATGTTGGAAGGAGGCTGAACTTTCGACATTGCAGGGTGCCGATGTTCTTTCACTATGACTGTCGGAAAGCGGGGCTGTGATTTCCAGGACTCCGCACTTACCCACTTGGATTTTAATTTTAATTCTGCTATTGGAAAAGAAGTGCGCACCCACTTGGGACATTGGATTAAAACTACAGCACCCAGAAGGCCAAGGTGGCCTCGCCCAGCTGGGCAGGTGATTTAAATTTGAAACTCAGCGCGCATTCTGATCCTTGCAATGTAAGCCACGGAAGAAGGGATTTTGTGTTCCTGAAACGCGTCTGGCAATACCTAACTAAGTGTGCTCCTGTGACATTGCAGCCAGTTGACAAGTCATTAAACTACGTGATAATTTGTCCTCCAGTGGCGTTCTTCAATGAGAATCCTGCAATTGATGGTATGTAAAGCGGCTGCTCTCGGTCGCGAAGAAGGCCCGGCGCTACAGCTGCGAAGAAAGAGCTGCAGCGAGTCCAAGCAGGCATTCACGTTGGTGTCAGCATGTTGGAAGGAGGCTGAACTTTCGACATTGCAGGGTGCCGATGTTCTTTCACTATGACTGTCGGAAAGCGGGGCTGTGATTTCCAGGACTCCGCACTTACCCACTTGGATTTTAATTTTAATTCTGCTATTGGAAAAGAAGTGCGCACCCACTTGGGACATTGGATTAAAACTACAGCACCCAGAAGGCCAAGGTGGCCTCGCCCAGCTGGGCAGGTGATTTAAATTTGAAACTCAGCGCGCATTCTGATCCTTGCAATGTAAGCCACGGAAGAAGGGATTTTGTGTTCCCGAAACGCGTCTGGCAATACCTAACTAAGTGTGCTCCTGTGACATTGCAGCCAGTTGACAAGTCATTAAACTACGTGATAATGTGTCCTCCAGTGGCGTTCTTCAATGAGAATCCTGCAATTGATGGTATGTAAAGCGGCTGCTCTCGGTCGCGAAGAAGGCCCGGTGCTACAGCTGCGAAGAAAGAGCTGCAGCGAGTCCAAGCAGGCATTCACGTTGGTGTCAGCATGTTGGAAGGAGGCTGAACTTTCGACATTGCAGGGTGCCGATGTTCTTTCACTATGACTGTCGGAAAGCGGGGCTGTGATTTCCAGGACTCCGCACTTACCCACTTGGATTTTAATTTTAATTCTGCTATTGGAAAAGAAGTGCGCACCCACTTGGGACATTGGATTAAAACTACAGCACCCAGAAGGCCAAGGTGGCCTCGCCCAGCTGGGCAGGTGATTTAAATTTGAAACTCAGCGCGCATTCTGATCCTTGCAATGTAAGCCACGGAAGAAGGGATTTTGTGTTCCCGAAACGCGTCTGGCAATACCTAACTAAGTGTGCTCCTGTGACATTGCAGCCAGTTGACAAGTCATTAAACTACGTGATAATGTGTCCTCCAGTGGCGTTCTTCAATGAGAATCCTGCAATTGATGGTATGTAAAGCGGCTGCTCTCGGTCGCGAAGAAGGCCCGGCGCTACAGCTGCGAAGAAAGAGCTGCAGCGAGTCCAAGCAGGCATTCACGTTGGTGTCAGCATGTTGGAAGGAGGCTGAACTTTCGACATTGCAGGGTGCCGATGTTCTTTCACTATGACTGTCGGAAAGCGGGGCTGTGATTTCCAGGACTCCGCACTTACCCACTTGGATTTTAATTTTAATTCTGCTATTGGAAAAGAAGTGCGCACCCACTTGGGACATTGGATTAAAACTACAGCACCCAGAAGGCCAAGGTGGCCTCGTCCAGCTGGGCAGGTGATTTAAATTTGAAACTCAGCGCGCATTCTGATCCTTGCAATGTAAGCCACGGAAGAAGGGATTTTGTGTTCCCGAAACGCGTCTGGCAATACCTAACTAAGTGTGCTCCTGTGACATTGCAGCCAGTTGACAAGTCATTAAACTACGTGATAATGTGTCCTCCAGTGGCGTTCTTCAATGAGAATCCTGCAATTGATGGTATGTAAAGCGGCTGCTCTCGGTCGCGAAGAAGGCCCGGCGCTACAGCTGCGAAGAAAGAGCTGCAGCGAGTCCAAGCAGGCATTCACGTTGGTGTCAGCATGTTGGAAGGAGGCTGAACTTTCGACATTGCAGGGTGCCGATGTTCTTTCACTATGACTGTCGGAAAGCGGGGCTGTGATTTCCAGGACTCCGCACTTACCCACTTGGATTTTAATTTTAATTCTGCTATTGGAAAAGAAGTGCGCACCCACTTGGGACATTGGATTAAAACTACAGCACCCAGAAGGCCAAGGTGGCCTCGCCCAGCTGGGCAGGTGATTTAAATTTGAAACTCAGCGCGCATTCTGATCCTTGCAATGTAAGCCACGGAAGAAGGGATTTTGTGTTCCCGAAACGCGTCTGGCAATACCTAACTAAGTGTGCTCCTGTGACATTGCAGCCAGTTGAAAAGTCATTAAACTACGTGATAATGTGTCCTCCAGTGGTGTTCTTCAATGAGAATCCTGCAATTGATGGTATGTAAAGCGGCTGCTCTCGGTCGCGAAGAAGGCCCGGCGCTGCAGCTGCGAAGAAAGAGCTGCAGCGAGTCCAAGCAGGCATTCACGTTGGTGTCAGCATGTTGGAAGGAGGCTGAACTTTCGACATTGCAGGGTGCCGATGTTCTTTCACTATGACTGTCGGAAAGCGGGGCTGTGATTTCCAGGACTCCGCACTTACCCACTTGGATTTTAATTTTAATTCTGCTATTGGAAAAGAAGTGCGCACCCACTTGGGACATTGGATTAAAACTACAGCACCCAGAAGGCCAAGGTGGCCTCGCCCAGCTGGGCAGGTGATTTAAATTTGAAACTCAGCGCGCATTCTGATCCTTGCAATGTAAGCCACGGAAGAAGGGATTTTGTGTTCCCGAAACGCGTCTGGCAATACCTAACTAAGTGTGCTCCTGTGACATTGCAGCCAGTTGACAAGTCATTAAACTACGTGATAATGTGTCCTCCAGTGGCGTTCTTCAATGAGAATCCTGCAATTGATGGTATGTAAAGCGGCTGCTCTCGGTCGCGAAGAAGGCCCGGCGCTACAGCTGCGAAGAAAGAGCTGCAGCGAGTCCAAGCAGGCATTCACGTTGGTGTCAGCATGTTGGAAGGAGGCTGAACTTTCGACATTGCAGGGTGCCGATGTTCTTTCACTATGACTGTCGGAAAGCGGGGCTGTGATTTCCAGGACTCCGCACTTACCCACTTGGATTTTAATTTTAATTCTGCTATTGGAAAAGAAGTGCGCACCCACTTGGGACATTGGATTAAAACTACAGCACCCAGAAGGCCAAGGTGGCCTCGCCCAGCTGGGCAGGTGATTTAAATTTGAAACTCAGCGCGCATTCTGATCCTTGCAATGTAAGCCACAGAAGAAGGGATTTTGTGTTCCCGAAACGCGTCTGGCAATACCTAACTAAGTGTGCTCCTGTGACATTGCAGCCAGTTGACAAGTCATTAAACTACGTGATAATGTGTCCTCCAGTGGCGTTCTTCAATGAGAATCCTGCAATTGATGGTATGTAAAGCGGCTGCTCTCGGTCGCGAAGAAGGCCCGGCGCTACAGCTGCGAAGAAAGAGCTGCAGCGAGTCCAAGCAGGCATTCACGTTGGTGTCAGCATGTTGGAAGGAGGCTGAACTTTCGACATTGCAGGGTGCCGATGTTCTTTCACTATGACTGTCGGAAAGCGGGGCTGTGATTTCCAGGACTCCGCACTTACCCACTTGGATTTTAATTTTAATTCTGCTATTGGAAAAGAAGTGCGCACCCACTTGGGACATTGGATTAAAACTACAGCACCCAGAAGGCCAAGGTGGCCTCGCCCAGCTGGGCAGGTGATTTAAATTTGAAACTCAGCGCGCATTCTGATCCTTGCAATGTAAGCCACGGAAGAAGGGATTTTGTGTTCCCGAAACGCGTCTGGCAATACCTAACTAAGTGTGCTCCTGTGACATTGCAGCCAGTTGACAAGTCATTAAACTACGTGATAATGTGTCCTCCAGTGGCGTTCTTCAATGAGAATCCTGCAATTGATGGTATGTAAAGCGGCTGCTCTCGGTCGCGAAGAAGGCCCGGCGCTACAGCTGCGAAGAAAGAGCTGCAGCGAGTCCAAGCAGGCATTCACGTTGGTGTCAGCATGTTGGAAGGAGGCTGAACTTTCGACATTGCAGGGTGCCGATGTTCTTTCACTATGACTGTCGGAAAGCGGGGCTGTGATTTCCAGGACTCCGCACTTACCCACTTGGATTTTAATTTTAATTCTGCTATTGGAAAAGAAGTGCGCACCCACTTGGGACATTGGATTAAAACTACAGCACCCAGAAGGCCAAGGTGGCCTTGCCCAGCTGGGCAGGTGATTTAAATTTGAAACTCAGCGCGCATTCTGATCCTTGCAATGTAAGCCACGGAAGAAGGGATTTTGTGTTCCCGAAACGCGTCTGGCAATACCTAACTAAGTGTGCTCCTGTGACATTGCAGCCAGTTGACAAGTCATTAAACTACGTGATAATGTGTCCTCCAGTGGCGTTCTTCAATGAGAATCCTGCAATTGATGGTATGTAAAGCGGCTGCTCTCGGTCGCGAAGAAGGCCCGGCGCTCCAGCTGCGAAGAAAGAGCTGCAGCGAGTCCAAGCAGGCATTCACGTTGGTGTCAGCATGTTGGAAGGAGGCTGAACTTTCGACATTGCAGGGTGCCGATGTTCTTTCACTATGACTGTCGGAAAGCGGGGCTGTGATTTCCAGGACTCCGCACTTACCCACTTGGATTTTAATTTTAATTCTGCTATTGGAAAAGAAGTGCGCACCCACTTGGGACATTGGATTAAAACTACAGCACCCAGAAGGCCAAGGTGGCCTCGCCCAGCTGGGCAGGTGATTTAAATTTGAAACTCAGGGCGCATTCTGATCCTTGCAATGTAAGCCACGGAAGAAGGGATTTTGTGTTCCCGAAACGCGTCTGGCAATACCTAACTAAGTGTGCTCCTGTGACATTGCAGCCAGTTGACAAGTCATTAAACTACGTGATAATGTGTCCTCCAGTGGCGTTCTTCAATGAGAATCCTGCAATTGATGGTATGTAAAGCGGCTGCTCTCGGTCGCGAAGAAGACCCGGCGCTACAGCTGCGAAGAAAGAGCTGCAGCGAGTCCAAGCAGGCATTCACGTTGGTGTCAGCATGTTGGAAGGAGGCTGAACTTTCGACATTGCAGGGTGCCGATGTTCTTTCACTATGACTGTCGGAAAGCGGGGCTGTGATTTCCAGGACTCCGCACTTACCCACTTGGATTTTAATTTTAATTCTGCTATTGGAAAAGAAGTGCGCACCCACTTGGGACATTGGATTAAAACTACAGCACCCAGAAGGCCAAGGTGGCCTCGCCCAGCTGGGCAGGTGATTTAAATTTGAATCTCAGCGCGCATTCTGATCCTTGCAATGTAAGCCACGGAAGAAGGGATTTTGTGTTCCCGAAACGCGTCTGGCAATACCTAACTAAGTGTGCTCCTGTGACATTGCAGCCAGTTGACAAGTCATTAAACTACGTGATAATGTGTCCTCCAGTGGCGTTCTTCAATGAGAATCCTGCAATTGATGGTATGTAAAGCGGCTGCTCTCGGTCGCGAAGAAGGCCCGGCGCTACAGCTGCGAAGAAAGAGCTGCAGCGAGTCCAAGCAGGCATTCACGTTGGTGTCAGCATGTTGGAAGGAGGCTGAACTTTCGACATTGCAGGGTGCCGATGTTCTTTCACTATGACTGTCGGAAAGCGGGGCTGTGATTTCCAGGACTCCGCACTTACCCACTTGGATTTTAATTTTAATTCTGCTATTGGAAAAGAAGTGCGCACCCACTTGGGACATTGGATTAAAACTACAGCACCCAGAAGGCCAAGGTGGCCTCGCCCAGCTGGGCAGGTGATTTAAATTTGAAACTCAGCGCGCATTCTGATCCTTGCAATGTAAGCCACAGAAGAAGGGATTTTGTGTTCCCGAAACGCGTCTGGCAATACCTAACTAAGTGTGCTCCTGTGACATTGCAGCCAGTTGACAAGTCATTAAACTACGTGATAATGTGTCCTCCAGTGGCGTTCTTCAATGAGAATCCTGCAATTGATGGTATGTAAAGCGGCTGCTCTCGGTCGCGAAGAAGGCCCGGCGCTACAGCTGCGAAGAAAGAGCTGCAGCGAGTCCAAGCAGGCATTCACGTTGGTGTCAGCATGTTGGAAGGAGGCTGAACTTTCGACATTGCAGGGTGCCGATGTTCTTTCACTATGACTGTCGGAAAGCGGGGCTGTGATTTCCAGGACTCCGCACTTACCCACTTGGATTTTAATTTTAATTCTGCTATTGGAAAAGAAGTGCGCACCCACTTGGGACATTGGATTAAAACTACAGCACCCAGAAGGCCAAGGTGGCCTCGCCCAGCTGGGCAGGTGATTTAAATTTGAATCTCAGCGCGCATTCTGATCCTTGCAATGTAAGCCACGGAAGAAGGGATTTTGTGTTCCCGAAACGCGTCTGGCAATACCTAACTAAGTGTGCTCCTGTGACATTGCAGCCAGTTGACAAGTCATTAAACTACGTGATAATGTGTCCTCCAGTGGCGTTCTTCAATGAGAATCCTGCAATTGATGGTATGTAAAGCGGCTGCTCTCGGTCGCGAAGAAGGCCCGGCGCTACAGCTGCGAAGAAAGAGCTGCAGCGAGTCCAAGCAGGCATTCACGTTGGTGTCAGCATGTTGGAAGGAGGCTGAACTTTCGACATTGCAGGGTGCCGATGTTCTTTCACTATGACTGTCGGAAAGCGGGGCTGTGATTTCCAGGACTCCGCACTTACCCACTTGGATTTTAATTTTAATTCTGCTATTGGAAAAGAAGTGCGCACCCACTTGGGACATTGGATTAAAACTACAGCACCCAGAAGGCCAAGGTGGCCTCGCCCAGCTGGGCAGGTGATTTAAATTTGAAACTCAGCGCGCATTCTGATCCTTGCAATGTAAGCCACAGAAGAAGGGATTTTGTGTTCCCGAAACGCGTCTGGCAATACCTAACTAAGTGTGCTCCTGTGACATTGCAGCCAGTTGACAAGTCATTAAACTACGTGATAATGTGTCCTCCAGTGGCGTTCTTCAATGAGAATCCTGCAATTGATGGTATGTAAAGCGGCTGCTCTCGGTCGCGAAGAAGGCCCGGCGCTACAGCTGCGAAGAAAGAGCTGCAGCGAGTCCAAGCAGGCATTCACGTTGGTGTCAGCATGTTGGAAGGAGGCTGAACTTTCGACATTGCAGGGTGCCGATGTTCTTTCACTATGACTGTCGGAAAGCGGGGCTGTGATTTCCAGGACTCCGCACTTACCCACTTGGATTTTAATTTTAATTCTGCTATTGGAAAAGAAGTGCGCACCCACTTGGGACATTGGATTAAAACTACAGCACCCAGAAGGCCAAGGTGGCCTCGCCCAGCTGGGCAGGTGATTTAAATTTGAAACTCAGCGCGCATTCTGATCCTTGCAATGTAAGCCACGGAAGAAGGGATTTTGTGTTCCCGAAACGCGTCTGGCAATACCTAACTAAGTGTGCTCCTGTGACATTGCAGCCAGTTGACAAGTCATTAAACTACGTGATAATGTGTCCTCCAGTGGCGTTCTTCAATGAGAATCCTGCAATTGATGGTATGTAAAGCGGCTGCTCTCGGTCGCGAAGAAGGCCCGGCGCTACAGCTGCGAAGAAAGAGCTGCAGCGAGTCCAAGCAGGCATTCACGTTGGTGTCAGCATGTTGGAAGGAGGCTGAACTTTCGACATTGCAGGGTGCCGATGTTCTTTCACTATGACTGTCGGAAAGCGGGGCTGTGATTTCCAGGACTCCGCACTTACCCACTTGGATTTTAATTTTAATTCTGCTATTGGAAAAGAAGTGCGCACCCACTTGGGACATTGGATTAAAACTACAGCACCCAGAAGGCCAAGGTGGCCTCGCCCAGCTGGGCAGGTGATTTAAATTTGAAACTCAGGGCGCATTCTGATCCTTGCAATGTAAGCCACGGAAGAAGGGATTTTGTGTTCCCGAAACGCGTCTGGCAATACCTAACTAAGTGTGCTCCTGTGACATTGCAGCCAGTTGACAAGTCATTAAACTACGTGATAATGTGTCCTCCAGTGGCGTTCTTCAATGAGAATCCTGCAATTGATGGTATGTAAAGCGGCTGCTCTCGGTCGCGAAGAAGACCCGGCGCTACAGCTGCGAAGAAAGAGCTGCAGCGAGTCCAAGCAGGCATTCACGTTGGTGTCAGCATGTTGGAAGGAGGCTGAACTTTCGACATTGCAGGGTGCCGATGTTCTTTCACTATGACTGTCGGAAAGCGGGGCTGTGATTTCCAGGACTCCGCACTTACCCACTTGGATTTTAATTTTAATTCTGCTATTGGAAAAGAAGTGCGCACCCACTTGGGACATTGGATTAAAACTACAGCACCCAGAAGGCCAAGGTGGCCTCGCCCAGCTGGGCAGGTGATTTAAATTTGAAACTCAGCGCGCATTCTGATCCTTGCAATGTAAGCCACGGAAGAAGGGATTTTTTGTTCCCGAAACGCGTCTGGCAATACCTAACTAAGTGTGCTCCTGTGACATTGCAGCCAGTTGACAAGTCATTAAACTACGTGATAATGTGTCCTCCAGTGGCGTTCTTCAATGAGAATCCTGCAATTGATGGTATGTAAAGCGGCTGCTCTCGGTCGCGAAGAAGGCCCGGCGCTACAGCTGCGAAGAAAGAGCTGCAGCGAGTCCAAGCAGGCATTCACGTTGGTGTCAGCATGTTGGAAGGAGGCTGAACTTTCGACATTGCAGGGTGCCGATGTTCTTTCACTATGACTGTCGGAAAGCGGGGCTGTGATTTCCAGGACTCCGCACTTACCCACTTGGATTTTAATTTTAATTCTGCTATTGGAAAAGAAGTGCGCACCCACTTGGGACATTGGATTAAAACTACAGCACCCAGAAGGCCAAGGTGGCCTCGCCCAGCTGGGCAGGTGATTTAAATTTGAAACTCAGCGCGCATTCTGATCCTTGCAATGTAAGCCACGGAAGAAGGGATTTTGTGTTCCCGAAACGCGTCTGGCAATACCTAACTAAGTGTGCTCCTGTGACATTGCAGCCAGTTGACAAGTCATTAAACTACGTGATAATGTGTCCTCCAGTGGCGTTCTTCAATGAGAATCCTGCAATTGATGGTATATATATATATATATATACATATATGTGTATATATATATATACTTAATACTTACATTTAAATTGTAGATGCTTTTACCATGCATGCCTTCACAACGAAGTTAGTTGTAAAGGCATGCGTGGTAATG
>NW_028255292.1:0-143418 GCF_964263255.1 Lissotriton vulgaris
ATGATATGAACTTATTGATCTGTGGTCAAAGAGACATCATTTCCTTCTACGCCGTCATGACAGACAACCATTGCTTTTCTGATCTATCCCCTCCAGAAAATAAGGATGGGAAGGTGTATGTGGGTGTATGAAGATCATATCGAGCAATGGAATGGAAAGGGACATATTTGACCTATACAGTTCAGCATTCTTGAAGGATTTGCAGGATATATGAAACACATTTCAGAAGACAACAGAAAACCCAACTGTTGGCAACCATAAAAAAGCAGCCAGAGTTCCCTTTAGATCTTAATACCAATGTGGTATTTCTGCACCAAGGGTGCTGTAGCGATGGACGCACTCTTTCTGACTTTTAGAGTATAATTTATTTTCCATCAAAGGCCCCAACACTTCAGGATCAGTGTACATGAACAGGCTTCCTTATAGCATGCCAATTGTCTTCTCTCCCACCAGCTCTCTCCGCTACATTTTAAATTACAATCTGCTGTGTGCTACGGAGTAATACAAGGCACACTGTATGGCATCATTACATTTCCATGTACATCACAATACTTCCCTTCCCCTATATAAAGACTTATGCCCACATGCATCAAACTCCCGTTTTGTGTTTCCAAATTTGCGATTTTTACCGAATCGCAAATAAGGAATCGCAAAACGAGATGCATTATTGAAAGTGCATAATATTTGCGATTCGGTAAAAATCGCAATTTTTACCGAATCGCAAGTATTATGCGAATTCAAATTTGCGATTTCACAATTCCCATTGATTCCTATGGGCCGCCCATAGGAATCAATGGTAATTGCGAATTCGCAAATTGGAATTCGCAAATGTTGATGCATTCCATGGGTGCAGGGGGGCATCCAAAGGACCCCCCCTGCACCCCTGAAATGTATTTTAAAATGGATGTTTCACACACACATGTCCTAAGGACATGTGTGTCTGTAACATGACAGTGTTTAAAATGCAAATTAGTGCATTTTAAACATTTTTCGCAAATTACCACGAGGTTCTACCTCTTGGTAATTTGCACTTGCAATCTTCAAGATCGCAATTTTTTAAAGAATGATGCATTGCATTTAAGGAATCGCAAAATTGCGATTCCTTAAATGCAATCGCATTTTAGAAAATCGCAAAATTAGCGATTTTCAACTAAAACCAATGATGCATCTCAAAAAGCATTTTTGGAATCGCAAACGGCCGATTTTAAGGAATCGCACCGTTTGCGACTCCAAAAATGCTTGATGCATGAGGGCATTAGAACATGAATAAATCAAAAAAAAACTGAACTAATAATAATACAAGTAATATACAAAACAATAATAGTAACCCATTCTGTTCACTTAATAAAATTGTGTGTTTTGTAACTACTTACACAAATAGGGGCTGATTACGATGCGGTAGGATATGGCTCTGGCCGTCGGTTGGTGCCATTCCTACTACATCGTAATCAGCTGGACAGATCCTTTTTCAAGCGACCCATTAGGATGGTGTCGGTCGGAAAGGAATCCTACCAGTCATTACAACTGTCTTCCGATGGGCTCGGAGAGCCCGTGTGCCAGTCGGAATGACTTCAATAATCCCAAGGGCAACTCTTTCCGCTTGAGGGATTACAATGTCAGATTCCTACAGTCTTTCTGTGCCAGCCTTTCCGACAAAGAAAGGCTGTAGGAAGTCAACTTTGGGGGCCCCCAGCAGGGCCTCATGGGTGCATGGCCTCTGGTTGGAGTCCGAAGGGACACATATGATGCCCCCTGTAAATCCCTGCACCCCGTGGCAAGCACCTCAAGGTGCCACAGGGTGTAAGGATGAACTGCACCTCGCCGTTTTACAATGAGAGAATGTATTCCAATTAGAATGCCTGCTCCTGTTGTAAAGAATAGGAGTGCAACAGAAAAGGGTTCGGTCACATCCTAATTGGTCGGTCGGGACCGTTGACAGGAGGTCGGTCGGTCCTAGTACCGAAACAATGTTGGGCAGACTTTCGTCCACCCGACATCGTATTTAGGCCAATAGTTTTTGAGCTTGAGAGGTTAGTTAATTCTTCAACTAAGTCTTCCAAGTTTTGCATCATCATTAGTCATGGGGGAGCTTCTACTGTGTTCAGTGAATGAGGCAGAAGGATGACCCACACTCTTAATGTGTTCACTAGAAGATGAAGTGGAGCACTCTCCTTACACTTGATCTTTGTCATCATTACCATCATCACCTACTACATCACTACCACCCACAGCATCACTAGTTGACTTCTGGAGTCCATCCAATTGCCAATATTAACATTTAGATTCTGATTTCTTGTCACACCGATTCTCTCCTTTGTATGCGAAACCCAACTTAGATGCCATACCTTGTCATCATTAAGCAAAACTGAAATGCAATACACGATGACAACTTTTAAAGGATGAAAGAATCTTCCCTCACTTTTCTTTTATAGTCCAGGTATTTTTACTCTCACACAGTCACCTTCCTGAATTTTAACTTGTTCACAGTTATGTTTTCTATCATAATATTCTTTGCATCTTCTTTGTACCAGAGAAAATTGTTCCTTCACCATAGTAGATGCCCATTTACTTTTACTCGATTATTACATCCACCCCACATTGTCTTTCATGAATGGGGTCCTGCCTCTCATAGGTTCAAAAGGACTGAACCCTTTGGATCTACTAGGTGATACCCTATATGCCCACACTGTTCGCCATGCTTCTTTCTTCCAGGATAACTTTGCTTTTCTTGCTATTCCTATAGTATTTTTTATGACGCTGTTGGAGCGCTTAATAGCACCGTTACCAGCAGGAATTTATAAAGAAATGGTTTTGTATCCTATACCAGTTCATTTTAAGTATATATTGAATATTTCTGATGAGAACTGTGGCTCATTGTCTTTCAAAAACACTTTCCGTAACCCTTTTCTAAAAAATAGTTTGCCCAAGGAACACACCACAGCTTGCCCATCCGTCTTGGATACTATGGGCCTTAAAACAAGTTTGTTGGTCCTTCTGTTGGTCTGCCAAGCCTGTCGAGCGCCCACCCACAGGATTACAACTGTAATACATGGCAGAGCGGGGTCTGATGTGGTGCTCTCATAGCGACAGCTGTATAAGAGGCATAGGTGAGCCTCAACTGCAGATGCCATCATGAGAGTGCCTGCAACATGTTCCTGAATGGTGTACCATGCATGCCACACCATGCAGGAACTGGGATGCAATTCCAAGGGGGCAAAATATGTGCCCCCCCAGCATCCACCCCCAGGCCCAGAAGTGGCAAAGGGGCCCACTTAGGGCCCCCTTAGTTGACTCTCTGCCACACTTTTAATGGCGGATTCACTACTCATGAACGGGGCAGTGGCCAGGCAACTTGTAATATGTACGGTGGTTCCGCAGTGTCACTGGCAGCATATTGCTGCCCCCTTCTGCTGCATGGCTGCCTTGGAATCCTGGATCCCCAGTGGGCTTGGTGGTCCTGTGGTGGTCTGACTGCCACCCTCTGAATATTGTGGGAGGACCCACAATGGTGGCCAGACCACTTTACTCATATTAAGGCCCTATGTCTATGTCAGGCCATGTTGCAAAGTGGTACATTTATACTGTGAGATATTTAGTTTCACCTCCTTCATAAATTAGAACTAAAATATCAAATCCTATCCTTTCCCCAGGGCATTTCTGGGCTCTTGATGAGACATAATGGGGCTTAAAAGTTCCAAGAGATTTTTCTGAATTGTTACATAACACACATTAACTTCTTCTCTAATTGCAAAATCCAATCCTGACCACCAATATAAATTCTTGGCTCTACTTTTCCTTTTGGTAAATGCCAAATGTCCTCCATGACATATGTTCAGTGATTTGGCCTTTATTAAATCTGGTGGGATTACTCTTCCATTTCACAATATTTTGCCTTCCTCAACTGTATGTTCATGCCACAATTCCCAAATGACACATAGACCTTCTTCAAGATCTTTTTTGTTAGGCCACCCCTAATCACCCACCTCTTATTTTCTGCAATACAGAAGCTTTTTCAACAGCTTCCTTCCACTCATCTTCCCATATGCTGCCCACTCCCTCTATAATCTCCGCTGCACAACATTTTCTATACTCATCTTTAGGCATGCTTTTTATTGAGAGCAACATCCAGCTTAAAAAATCAGCAATTTGTTTGCTAACCCCTGGTACATATTGCACATCATGATTGTAATCTAATAATTTGATGGACATACAAGCCAGTCAAGGGAATGCATTAAACAATCCTAGGTTGTCAACACTTTGGTTAATAGCTTATGATCATTTCCCAGCATAATGTATGTGCCCCAGATGCATGCCATGTAATGATCTAACCCCCAAACACAGACTAGGGTTTCTCTTTCAATCACAGAGTAGTTTTCCCCTGTGGGTCCTAGTGAGCAAGATGCGTTCAAAATCACACATTCATTGTCCATCATATCAATTTGTGTCGGCGCTGCACCCAGTCCCTTACCACTCACATCTGTAGCTACCACACTTCCTAAACATGGGATCAAGCCTTTGCCAGGCAGGTGCAAATCATATGTCATTTTTTGATTAACTGAAATGCCTCCTGACAATCCTTTGACAATGAAAATTCACATTTGTTTTTGAACAGTTTCCTAACTGGAAATGTTTTACTCAAAAAAATATTTACATGTTTGGAGTAGAATTCTGCCATGCCTAGGAATGATCTTATTTAATTTTTGTTGGCTGGTGCATTGGCATTCTTCATTGCTTCCACTCCTGAAGCTTCAGGTTCAATTCCCTTCCAACTCATCTCATGATCTAGGTATCTAACCATATGTTTCTTAAATTTACATATAGCATATTCTAAAGTAAGACCTCTTTCTTTCAAAATATCTAGAACCTCTCTAAGTTCGAAATCATGCTCTGCTGTTGTCATGCTGAAAAAATACCTTTTGCTGTCCTTGAAAAATCTAAACATCAGGGGCATGGCCAAGATGGCGGCAGTGTAGGAAGTGTCCCTCTGTCCCTCCCGCGCCGCCTGGCAATCAGCTTTGTAATCGCCCTACTGGTGCCCATCTGCGCTGCCACAGGGGCGACTGGAGGTCCTCTCGCTGTGCTGGTACCGGTGGTCCCGTTATTTTGGTGCACACTACTGGAGATCCGCCCTTTTGCAGTGCTGTGGCCTCGGCACCCCTTGAGCCTGGCCAGCCACGTGATGAGCTGCGCTGCGGCCTGTGTGAGGTGGAGCGACGTATTCTGGGCTGGAGGCGGCTGGCCCTGAAGTGGACAACCTGTGTTGGTGGCGTCTGCTGCGCCTTGGGAGGCTTGGGGCCCTGCTCTGGGCGTCAGGGAGCCCCAGAGAACTTGGCGCTGCCTGTGTGCACCTGCGGTGTTTGGGGCGGCAGTGCAGCTCGGGCGGCGGCGGATGCTGACTGAGGTGAGGAGCGAAGGGGCGGCTCCCTAACGGCTGGGAGGTCGGTCCGCGGTTCGGCGGACATGGAGGAGCCCGCATCGGAGCCACCGGCGGAGGGCAGTAGGGATCGGTGATAGGCGAGCCCCTGCGGCGCCCGCTGGTGAGAGGGACTTGGCAGCCTGGAGGAGCTGAGGGCCTGAGCTGCGATAATTGAGGCGGTGAGGAGCGGAGGGGTAGCTGACTAGCGACTGGGAGGTCAGTCCGCGGTTCAGTGGACGTGGTGGGGCCCCACGCTGGTTCCCCAACTGGTGGGCTGTGTGTGAAGTGGACGGTGAGGCCCCCCCCCCGCAACGACCACCAGCAAGCGAGATTTGGCGGCCTTTGAGGAGTGGTGGGGCGCTGTAACGGCCTGCGGATCGGCGGGCAGCATGTTGGGGCATTGGTGAGACCCTGCCCGCTCCCCCCCTGCTGCAGCTGAGGCCTGGGAACGGGCCTGTGACCTGGTGGCGGCATGGGGCCCCCTGCGGGTGCTGGCGGGAGCAGCCCTTGATTCTGGTGGTGGATGTGACCCCCCCTGCTGAGTTTGGTTGCGGCAGGCTGTGCCCGGTGCTTGAAGGTAATGTATCCGAGGCCCGGGGGCACTCAGTTTCGGTCCGGGGTTTGGCGGGCAGGGAGAGCGCCAGACTGTGGAAGCCTTGGTGGGGCCCTTTTCCTTTCCTTTGCCGCTGGGGGTGCCTGGGGTGTACCACTACAGGGCCGGTGGGCGGCCTCTTTTCAGCCCGCATTTCGTCGGGCAGCGCCTTTGTGCCATTGTACCCTCCTAGTGGGTTCTCTGCTGCCGGTGGAGGCTTTAAGTGCAGGACGAGGAATCGTCTGCTTTGCTTACGTGGCACGGTAGAGTAGCCAAGCGCCCCACGGAGTGGCCCTGAACAGGACGAGAGAGCGGAGGGCGGTGAGAGGCCCTGCGACAGTTGGCTGGAGCTACCGCTCGAGTGGAGTTTGAGGGGCCGGGCAGGGGCGCAACTAGGTCTTAATTTCGGGGGGGGCTAACATAGCAAATGAAGGGGCGTGGCTAATGTTAATCAATGGGGCGGGGCTAAAATAGCAGATAATCAGGATCGATTAATGCTCAGGTCAAGCAGAGAAAACATGTGATGAATTCTGCATTTGAAACTGGACAACAATTAGAGCACACATTTGCTAGTCAAACAATGGGCATGGGATGCTCTATATTATTCTTTATGTTTTGCAGGTAACCTCCTCTAGCTCCAATAGCTCACACTTACAGTAATGCAAAACCTATTGCATTGCAAATGCTTGTTTTAAAAAGGCATCACAGTATAACATATCATATACAGTGATGAAAAACTATTAGGGGAATTGCTGTGAGCTCTACTTCATGCAAAGGATGTTGTTTGACTACAATGAGCATGTAGTCAAACAGCTTCACAAGCCCCAGGATGAATGCTGTAAGAAAAAAAAGTATGTCTTGGTATGTAACATGGAGGAAGTCCAAAACTGCCACAGAGTTAGAGTTTGGTTCTTTTCAAATGATGGGAACAGGTAACATAAGTGGAAACGTTTACAGCCTAAGGGCTATGTTTAACATTAGACTTTATTGTAATGATACTGTGGGACTCCAAGCTCGATGATGGGGAAGGATTAAACATGTGAATCCATGAAAGATCCAATACTGGAGAACTGTCAACACAGAGGCATCTGCATCTGGGACCAAAGGCAGAGATGGTACCCTGTATCAGGACAGTGATACCAATTGAGTCCGCTGCCCTGGGACCAAATGATGATCTCAGGAGCTGCATGGGTGACTGTGAGAGTTGCATCAAGGAAAGTGGGAGTTACCAGGTGCTGTGACAGTTTATTGGGCCAAGGGGTGTCTCCCAGCCTTTCAAATTTGCATACAAAGCATCCAGGAAGAAATCTGTGAAGGATGACAGCATACAGGCAAATCCTGCAGCTGGATCAAGGAGAAACAGGGAGTGTTGAAGCAGCAGCTACTTGCTGTCTGAGAGGGTTAAGATGAATCTGGTTGGTCTGCCATGGAGTCCACTGCCCTTGAAGAAGGGATTGCTGCTGGTGACTGTGTCCTGATGCAACAGGCTGCAAATTCCAGATAAGACTCCTGAGAGGCAAATTATTGTGCAGTGTTGGTGACTGCTCCTCAAGGAAGTGGACCAATGAAGTAGATTGTGCGGTCACGTACACTTTGGTGCATTGCTCCTCTAGTGTCAGGGCAACTTCTAAGCAGGACTGCAACTGAGTTTTCAGACATGGCAGTGCCTCCAAGTGCTTCCGTTTTGTGCCTTCTGTACCTTGGTTGGGTACTGGGTGTGTCTGAGCACTGTGAGAGGCCTGCCTTCTGCACTGATTGCTGGCTTCCTGGGATGAACTCTTCTCAACAATCATTTGCCCAGGACAGCAGTTGGGTTAAACCACAGGGTAGAGGCGGGTCAGGAGAAGGGATTATGCTAGACTAGGATTGCAAGAGAGCCTGCATTTATGAGGAGCGAGGCTCAACTACCCGGCCTTCGGACCATGGAGCGCCAGACCACTGTGACCCCAAATATACACTATGGGAGTGAGATGGACTCAATGAGGGATATGGAGTCAGTAACTCAGTGCAGTGTGCCAGGGAGGTGCTCTTGGGAGGGACTGGCTCTATCCTTTAGTGCAGCACTTGCTTATTGCTGAAAGCATAAGAGGCATAGAAAGAGAACATGAGTCTGCAAGGCGCAAGTGAGAGCCACAAGAAAAAGCTAGAAAGGATAGTGATTGTGGCCCTAACCTCCAGTATAGTAGAGTTTGTGGCCCCCACTGTTTTAGCTTCTAAACTGGAATGAAGGGGGCAATGGGAGAAAAGTAAAAAGAGGAGCAGCAGAAATGTATCTATACAGGTTTGTGATGTTGGAGAGAAATATTAGCAAGTGATATTTTGTGTGTGTGAGAATGAATCCATTTGGTTCCCTGATCCAATTGCCAACATTCCGCCTATTTAGAGACCTGGTGTTTCTCTCTCTCTCTCTCTTCTCCCCCTCTCGCCCTTCTCTCTCTCTCACCCTCTCTTTCTCTCTCTCTCGCTCTCTCTCTTTCACTTCCCTCCCTCTCCTCCCCACCTCCCTCCCAGATACCTGGACGTGCATCAAATTGATTTAGTGCATTGAAGCCACGTGGTTGCTCCAGTACAGATACCAGTGTGCACTGCGACATGTGCACGCAAACATAACTCCACTGCCATCGCAGCCTGTAATTAGTTCCTGCGAAAGTCCCTATGCTGACACATTGACACCCGAATACAACCTTAACCAAAGTTAAGATGGGAGATGAGAGAACCTCTTCTTAACACAAACATTCATTTCCAAGCCTAATACCGCACCCATGTCTATTGTCAACATACACAACAATGACATCACTACTGTTCAGCCACAGACCTCATTAGTCGTGTCGGCTTAAGCAGCACACCTCAGTGGAGCGTCAACTCTTTGCCCCTGGCCTTCGGGCTATGCTTAAATTACTCTTGGATGAGACGTCTGTCCCCATTGCATCCACTAACCTGGGCCCCAGCAGCAGAGGAAGGCAGCTGGGTAAAGCACAACTCGCTGCTCGGACACTCTAATCAGATGACAAAAGGTGGGGGCAGGGGGTTCACTGAAACTGTTCAGAGGCTGGCTGGCTCCGGCTGCTGGGCCTCTCAGAAAGCATCATGAAAATGACTTTCTCGGCTCCGATGCGCAGCCTTCTTTCACATTTCAGTGCGTGTCAAATTAGCCCGGGCTGGAGAAAACGACGGGGGGGGCTGAAGCCCGGTGAGCCCAATGGGTGTTGCGCGCCTGGGGCCGGGCACTAAGCTGCCTCCCTGAATAAAGCACCCCCCCCGGTTGGTCTGCGCCCGATGTGGGACCTGTGAAGAGCCTGGCGGGGCTGACATCAACGGCATCCGGGTACAGAGGAAGCTCACGGGCGGCAGCATACGGAAGCCCTGCACAGCGACGGTCTTTGCGATTGGCGCTGGTTGTTTGGGGAGTGTGTTGACGGACAAGGGATGCAATATTGGCATCCATATCAGCAGGCGGCCTTTACCAGCGGCAGCCCGTGACTGGTCTGTGGGCCCGAAGCGGCGTTACTATGGCCACTAACAGCGGCAAGAAGGACAAGCCCCCGTAGGACTCCCTGCTGAAACTGGAGAACCGGGTTGCCTCACAGCCGGATACCCCGACCGCACACACGGAGGATGTGGAGGCACCGGCAAACCAAGGCCTTCATGCTGGAGCTTTTTGCCGCCATAAAGGATGACATCCTGGAGATTCGCTCTCAACTCTCCTCTGATATGAGTGAAATGCGGCGGGACGTCGATGCCATTGGTGAGAGGGTGGCGACCCTAGAGGAACATTATTTGGGTACGGCTGACGAGGTCCATCAGCTCCAGCAGGATGTTATTCGGCTGACAGAGCAGAACTTGGACCGGCAGGCGCATACCGAGGATCTGGAAAACCGCTCATGGAGGAATAACATCAGGATCCGAGCGGTCCCCTGGAAGGGAGAGGGGGATAGCCTACAGGAGTACGTGACAGCGTTGTTCTGGCAGATCCTGGATGAGGGGGATGACCTCAATCTTCAGCTGGACAGGGTAAATCGAGTTGGCTTGGTGCAAAATGCCAAGGCCCCGCCGCCGGACATCTTAGTCTGTGTTCATGACTTCCAGATTAAGGAACAGATTCGACGCAAGGCAAGGGCCCTCTTCTCAATCCAGTTTCGTGGGCACCAGCCTGCCCTTTTTCAAGACCTGGCAGCCTCCACCCTCATCAAGCGTCGCAGCTTTAAGCCAATCAACACGTATCTGCATGAGCAAGGCATCCCCTATTCCTGGGGTCATCCATTTCTCATCATTTTTAAGTTCAAGGGGAAACTTCTGCAGCTTTGCTCCCTGGATGCAGCATTTGAGGCGCTGGGCTTGGAAAAGTCGGACTCCACCGCTGGTTCAACCAGGTCTCCTGCTCGATGATGCAGGCGCTCCGATGAATTGCAGAAAGTGGGGAGATCACCCCCGCTGGGCAAACCAGACCCTTCTACAAGTCTCATGGAAAGAGAGGCTGCCGTCTCATCTGTGGCGCTGGTGACTGACAGCGACTGTGCTTCATTGCTGCAGTTTGCTTGGCCCGGGATGAGTTGCATGGTAGTGTTGGGAGGGGACACAGGGAGTTAAGACTGTGATACTCACTCTTCTTTGTCCCTGGTGGAAGGTGGTGCCCTGTATCAGGGTTGAGTAAGGTGCTGAATGGCGCAGCGTTCCCCTTCTAGGATGATTTTCTTGACGAACATTAGTCCTTTTCCAGTCTGCTTTTCACCTTTTTGGAGATTGTGTTCTGTTGCATGATGGTTTGGGAGGGGATTTTGGGGGGGGGGGTTGTTTTTAGGGCTCCGCATCAGTTCTCGGGGAGATTAGTGGTAGGTTGGGGTGGTTGAGTGCCTCCGGTATGTCCTTCAGTGGTCCAGTTTCAGATGCCCTGTCTAATGCCTTTGTCCTTCTCAGGCGAGTATGGGTAAGGATTTGAAAATTGTTAGTTTGAATGTTCGGGGTTTCAATAATCCTGTTAAGCGCGCCGCCATACTATCGCTGTTGGAGAGTGCGGAAGGGGATGTGTGTCTGTTACAAGAGACTCACCTCCTCACCAAAGATACTAAGAGGATGAGGGACAGGCGTTTCCCCGTGCAGTTGTGGTCCTCAAGTCCGGCAAAAAAGCATGGGGTGGCTATCCTGTTTAGCGCTAAGGTCCACTGCATTTTTAATTCCTTCCTGGAGACAGGAGAGGTGACCCCTTCCATGTCGGAGGCCGCGATTACGGTTATTCCCAAGCCTGGTAAAGACCCCATGGAGTGTGGATCGTACCGCCCGATCTCACTCCTCAACAATGACGCCCATCTTTTCACTAGCGTTCTGGCTGCGCGCCCACTAATGGACGGCATCATAGGTGGGGTTTATACCGACGCGGCGGGGGGGAACAACACTTAGAGATTTCTGCACCTCATGGACCCTATCCATTGTTCTCGCATGCAGGCCCTCTTTTTATTAATAGACGCAGAGAAGGCCTTCGACCGCGTTGATTGGTCGTATTTGTTTGCGGTTTTGAAAGCTTTCGGCCTTGGGGCTAACTTCCTACAATGGGTTCGCTGCCTGTATGCTGCGCCGAAGGTGGCGGTCCGGGTGAACGGCTGCAGGTCTACTCCTTTTCCCATCTATCACGGTACGAGACAGGGGTGCCCCCTATCCCCGTTGCTTTTTGTGCTCTATATGGAGCCCTTTGCCCAATGAGTGTGGTCCAATGGAGGCATTGAGGGGGTTCGATTTGGCGCAGAAATGCACAAAATCAGCCTATACGCCGATGACGTGATTCTTTCGCTTACGCGCCCTCACACCTCCTTGCGGCACCTATCAATAGAATTGCGCGAATTTGGTGACGTTGCAGGTTTTAAAGTTTACTTTTCCAAGTCGCAGATCCTTAACGTGTTGGTCCCTGCTGCTGACGTGCAGGACCTACAAAAGGATTTTGCCTTCCAGTGGGCTCACTCCGACATCCCATACCTGGGAATTCGCCTTGCCCCCTTTATAGCGCAGACAGTCTCTCTTAACTAAAAGCTCATAGTTGATCAAACAACCCAATCGCTGTTGGACTGGTCCTGTCTCCAGCTCGCCCGGTTTGGTAGGCTGGCTGCAGTCAAAATGACGGTCCTCCCTCGCATTCTATACCTTTTCAGCTGCTACCTCTGAGCCCCCCGCCGGGTACCATACAGAAGCTGCAGGGGCTGATTACCAAGTTCTTATGGAATCGCAAACGTCCGCGGCCTGCCTCCTCGTTGCTTATGGCCCCCAAGGCCATCGGTGGGCTGGGCTTTCCCTCAATGCTAGCGTACTACCTGGTGGCCTATCTGCGATTCATTCTCGAATGGAACAGGCCATGTTCCAGTAAGCACTGGAACTTTATGGACCAGGCGGTGGCGTGCCGCAATATTTGGCGTGAGTTATGGCTCCCTCGAAAACATAGAGCTTGGGGCTTGTACTCTTCCCCTGTGACATCACCAACCATGAAGGCGTGGGACCAATTGGTGCAGCGTAAGGGCTGGACCACTTTCCCATCGCCCATGACGCCTATTGTTGATAACCCAGACTTCCCGCCTGGTTGCTCATCCCGATCTTTCAGCGCTGGAGGGAGGAAGGCTGCAAGAGAGTGGGTCACCTCTTTGACCTTGATGGCCTAATCTCGTTCCCCTTGCTCCGCCGGGACTACTTTTCTCTCTCCGAATCTGATTCCTTTCCTTATTCGCAGGTGGCACATTGGGTCACTCAATCTCAAAACATTGCTGCTATGTCCCGCACACTTACAGCCCTAGAACGTTGGGTGGTTTCCAAAAAAGATGATCGCAAACTTATCTCTGACTTGTACGCTATGATCATTGCGCGCCCTAAGGCTCCGCGTACTAAAGCGCAGGTTCGCTGGGAGATGGAGCTGGGGCTCCCGCTGTCGCATAAGGAGTGGGAAAGGGTGTTCTACCGCGCGCACCACACCACTTCAATGTTGCAGGTGCTGAATTGGCCTTTAAGGCGGTGGCATACTGGTACTATACCCCGGCTCGTATTAGGTCCTGGGACCCGAAATACTCAGGCCTGTGTTGGCGGGGATGTGGTGCCCCGAGTACCTTGACGCACCTGTTCTGGCACTGCCCGAAGCTAGAGCACTACTGGAAGGTGGTCCTTGATGATCTAGATGATGCATTTCACATCACGTTCCCCAGGGCCCCTGAACATGTGCTGCTAGGGCTCCCGCATGCAAAAGCGTTTCCTGTGCGCCCTATGAGGGGTAGGCAGATCGCCCTGGCCTTGTTAGCGGCCCGTTTAGTTATCGTTGCGCAGTGGCAATCCACTGATTCTCCTGACCCGAGGGACTGGATTTGACGGCTGTGGCATCTATTGGCGATAGAAAGACTCTCTCTATGCATGGATGGCAGGGGAGAGGATTATGCGGAGCTGTGGGAACCATTCATTTATCTCCTATCTCTAGATCTGCGTGAGGTAAAGTGTCCAAAGTACCTGCAGATTCTGCAACTTATCCCGGTGGCACCTCAGGGTGCAGTCCAATAGATTCAGATGATCTGGGAAGTGCTGGTGGGCGGATGTGACTTAGCGCGTGCAGGGGGTAGATGAGACTGATGCGGAGGAGGGTGGTGGGAGGGTGGGGTGTGGTGGTGGGGGGCTCTGTTTTGTTTGTTCTTCCTGTTTCCATTATAATCACAGTAAAATGCTAAAGGTATTGGCTGTTCGTCCTGACAGTGCATGCGCCCTCGCCGAGTTGCCCTCCGGGGTGTAGACTCAAAGGCTGTGTTTAATGCTACTGGATCTTACTTTTTCGGCTAGTGGATGTAGGCAACCGAGCTGTGTTATGTGACGTTATACTGCTCAATAAAAATGATTGATTCTAAAAATCTAAACATCAGTCTTTGAAACATTGCAGCCAGAGACGCTGAGCCAATCGGCACTCTAACAGACTGTAAACATCCAAATGGGGTGATAAAGGCCATCAATCAGTGTCTCTTAGGCTGCAGAAATACCTGATGGCATTCAGAGTTTAAGACTATTGTGGTAAACCACTTAATACCTTTTTTATGGATATCATTTAATTAATCTTTGGGCGTGGAAATCGGTCAACTAATGTATTCTTGCTCAAGTCCCTTAAGTCTATGCATAATCCGAGCTTGCCATTAGCGTGTCATGCCATAACCAATGGGGCTATCCAGTCAAATGATTCTATCCACTTAATGACACCTGTGTTCTGCAATTCTTCCAGTTCTTTGGGTACGTCTTCCCTGACACCCATAGGAAATAGGAATACTTCTTGCTTCGTGAATACAAGGAATAGCATTACCTTTTAAAATAATTTTATGCTGGAACCCCCTGTGTTCCCTCTATGGTACCAGAGAATATTTCCAGATAGGCTTAAAAAAATTGTGTGTCTTCACGTTAATCACCCTAAACTACTGATACTGGTTCTGGACTGCTGGGTTTCAAAATAATGCATAGATCACCCTGATTCCACCATCCCAATACCGATGGACTGAAGGAATTTACCCAACTAGGGCCACCGGGTCACTCCCGACCTCCTCTAGCCTTCGAAGAATGAAGAGTTGATGATGCAGTAGAGAATACAAGCAAGCTAGTTCATTCACAATTTACACTGCAGTTGAGTCCAATCTGACCAGCCTCTTATGGTGGCTGACGAGGGACGGACTCTAACAAGCATAAATTGACATTATGTATGTTGCGGAGTTCACAAAGACCCGCCTACTAAGGAAAAACACTGGCAGATGTCGTAATACAATGGGGGTACAGAACATAAGTTTTGATTCCGCAGCCTGGCACAAGTTATCTACTATCCAAGGTCATGTGGCCTATCCTCCCCTCTAGATATGTGGGAGAAGGCCTCTTAGTAACGGAAAAGGCATGCGTTAATGAGCAAGATTCAACATTGGAGAAACAAAACTTACCAAGGACCATTTCTCGTAAAAGAGCAAGTAATAGTTTCGATTATAATAAAAAATGGCGTCTTCGAGAACTAAAATGGTGGCACATATGTCAACCTAACTTACATAACATCTGCACTAACTAATAATGTCTGAATACAGCAAGGATCTATTTCAAAATAGCTACATGAATGCTAACATAATGTCAAGTAAAATACTACTAATATGGGAGTAAAACATTTTAATTCAATCAGACCCTCCTTTTAGCATTCATTAGCTAATAGATGCCTTTTATTCATACTACAAAGTAAGGGTCTTTACAATTCTAAGGACAAGAGCAACATGAAATTCCAGTAACAACATGTCACAAATGTATATATATTCACAGAAAAAACCATAGGTTATAGTGGATATATAGTTAGGAATTTGCATTTACAAAACCTTGAAAATTCAATGAAAAAACCATTGGTTTTAGGCCATATATAGTTAGGAATTAGCATTTACAAAACCTTATTTTACTCGCATAAAACCATTGAAATTCCATATATAGTTAGAAGCGCTAACTATATATCGCGCACCCGCAATCCACTGCTGATGATGTCACATATTACATCATTCATGACATGGTCAGTGACATCACTGATGACATCACTGATGACATCTCAAATGACATCACTGATGACATCACTGATGACAACATCCAGTGATTGTATGTGTCTGTAAAGTTTAAATATGTTTTACATATTGAAGAATGAGTGGATGTATAAGTGTCTGGATGAAGAATTTAGTAGGTGCATGACTGACTGTATGAAAGAGTGATTAAATGTGTCTCACTGAGTGCATGGGTTAGTGACTAAACTGTCTTCATTTGTGCATCAGTATGTTTGTTGTTGTGTAAGCTGCTGCATGTGTTGATCAGTAGCTATAAGAGTGGCCATATGGGTTATTGATTGGTTGCCCAAGTATTTGAATGGGAGGCTGAGTGTGTGTGTGGGTGGCTGGGAGGTGCGTGACTCTGTGCATAGATGTGTAAGCAGTTGATTCACTAGGAGTATGAGTTCAAGAGTGCATGTGGAAACAGCTATATGGGCGGTTGACTATGCATGGGTGTGTTGGTGAGTGAATGGATTTCTCATTGCTACATGTGCAAGTAAGTACGTATGTAAAACACAATACATGTGAGAGTTGAGATATATAAATAACTGAACATAAGAGCCAGTGAATGTGTGAGTGGCTGTATCGATCACTGTGAGCTTGTATCAGGGATTATATAAGAGAATAAATATGTGTTATTATATGTTTGAATAAGTAAGATGTGTATAACTTTATAGTTGAGGAAATGGAGGTGTGATTGATTCTTTGCATGACTGACTAGGTGTGTGAGTAACTCCATGGATGAGTGACAGTCTGTGAGTGTCTGTTTATACTGAGTGTATGTAAGGTTATATTAGAGTCTGAAGAGGTTCATTGTATTATCACATGAGTGATGTGATCAGTGATGACAAATGAGATGTCATCAGTGATGTCATTTGAGTTGTCATCAGTGATGTCATCAGTGATGTCATTTGAGATGTCATCAGTGATGTCATTTGAGTTGTCATCAGTGATGTCATTTGAGATGTCATCAGTGATGTCATCAGTGATGTCACTGACCATGTCATGAATGATGTAATATGTGACATCATCAGCAGTGGATTGCGGGTGCGCGATATATAGTTAGCGCTTCTAACTATATATGGAATTTCAATGGTTTTATGCGAGTAAAATAAGGTTTTGTAAATGCTAATTCCTAACTATATATGGCCTAAAACCAATGGTTTTTTCATTGAATTTTCAAGGTTTTGTAAATGCAAATTCCTAACTATATATCCACTATAACCTATGGTTTTTTCTGTGAATTTCATTGGTTTTTTAATAGCAAATATGAAAAGCTTTAAAATGTCAAGTACGTGATAGATAAAAACATTTTCGTATTTATGCACGCTGATGTGCTTTGAACGCTACACCCCCCCCCCTCCCCTCTTTTGTCTTAGTAGTACTCTCTCTTTGCAGATACTGAAGGGTAGTTAACGCAGGCCTTTACCCCCGTTGTAATCCGTCGTGCCTCCTTGTCTCTCCATTTCATTGATTGTTGTCCAAGCATTTACTGTTTTAGAATTGGTTCTCTTTGGATCATTCTCTATTTACAAACAAGCACAAAGTCGCAATACTCTGTTTAGTCTTTGCAGATAGTGAAAAATCGTGTAAAAAAATAAAAGTAATCGAGCAAAATCAGTAGGCCACTAATTGGATCTCTTTTTGACCTCGCTAAAATAGAAATATTAGGAACAACCCTTCATGAGAAATACGAAAATAGTGAGATGAACTGAGCTCCACACCATGAGGGCTGCAAGACAGCTCGGCTCCATCACCCATCCCGCACAAAATAACGACAAACCCTATGCAAATATTAAAAATATAGACAACACACCAGCAAAGAAACAGGGTAAAACATTTTATTAAAAAACTATTTACATAACGTTGGTTTATAAGATGATGTCAGTAGTGGACCGATGTGTGAATAGATCGAAAACAGCACAAGGCTCCAAGATCCGGATGGCAAGCTCCTGGATGTTGGGTGCCATAGTTTAGAGTTCTGAATTTCAGCCTTTTTCAATGCCTGTGCTTTGTTGAATCAAAATGGCGGCTTGACACAAAGCTGACTCAAGCGTTGCTACTGATGCTATGCAGACCAAAACTGGTTTTCAGTTTGTACATTTTTCTAGATTTTTCAATCCAAGTTTGGTTGACTTTGTAGAACGATGGCTTCAGATTTTCAACATACGGTGTGGTGGCGCTGACTGGGAGGGGGCACTTCGCTCCTGCCCCCTCCCCAAGTAAGATTTTCATAGGTGAAAGTACGTTAATGGTTTTGGTCCCTGAGATGCTTCGATGTCACTACCATTCTCAAATAGCATAAGTTCTGGATGTTGGGTGCCATAGTTAAGAGTTCTGAACAGTGCTTGTAACACTGTCTGAAGCTTATTTCCACCTACTGCAGCTTCACTATTCTCAAAGTAAGTGAGTGTCGTTTGTGGACCTGACTGCATTTGAAAACAATGTTATATGGTACCTCCCTAAACAGCTTGACGGAGGCCCCTGAGGGGCGGTGTGATGGCCATGGACTCGGAGAAGACGCTTGGCTCCGACACCCTCCCCAAGTCTTATAGCACTGGTGTAGCCTGAGATCGCCCCCGACATAGGCGGCCGGCTCCCGGGGTCCGGCGGAACTTTTTGCCTTTTGATGACTCTTCAATTCTGGACCTTGTCCCACAATCCGTTTGACCTGAAGACAAGCTGTAGTGGGGCGCCCCTTTATCGTTTTAGTTGCCATTCCGCCCGCTTTTGCTACACTGTGCCTCTTCCGCCATTCAGCTGTTTACCGCCCGCTCTTGCGACTACAGCGTCTCGCTCACCATGTAGTTGAGATGCGCCCGCTCTTGCGGTGCAGCGATAGGCGGCTGCCACAGGACTCTCAAAATGGCGGCCGGCTCTTCGGTTTTGGGCCTGGTCCACTAAAATGGCCCTGGGACACCTTGGAACTCGGACGCTTGTCTGCTAGGGCTTGGGTCCCATTCTCGAAAAGCGTCCCCTCAGCCGTGAAGATTCTACAAAAGTCTTGGGGGCCTCCGACTCCCGCAGGCTTCTGGTGGGGAGCGGCTGCCATGATTGCTCGTGGAATGGCCACGACGGAGCTACGAGATGGTAGTGGTCTCATGCTGACGCCAGCTTTAGTCTGAAACATCCAGAAACACTATAGACTACCAATTCGATCAGTTCCGGTAGCGCCCCAACATGACCCGGAAGAGAAGAACTTGCCCTCCCCTCTTTGACTGATGGTTCTTGTTGCCTGTCCCCTCTGTTGTCATTTAACAGAACTTTTTGGACTGCTGAAAGGGGTTGTGTTCTGAACGCTGGTTGGTGGAGACATTTAGACTATATTCTTGACCTACGTTGTCGCGTAATGCGTTTTATGACACGCCGCGTTAGCGCACCCGGAAGTGATCCGAGGCGCGGCGCGCAGCGCGTAACGTAAGCATAACAGGTCATGTGACTTGTTAATAAAACTTTTCATTGGTTCATTTTACTTTTGTTCATTTAATGATGAAAAGCTTGGTCATATGACCTAAAAATTACGCTTTTTATTATTTTCGAACAATATTTTTTTTTCAAACATATGTTATAATATTCCAGGCTAATGTACTTTCCCGGAAAATTTACAACTGTCTTGCAAGTAAATTATATTCCTTTTTCGAGAAAAAGGGCGTTTCTTCCTTCCATGATGGAGCCGTTGAGTAAAAGAGATTCGGCCTGCTGTCTTAGTCGCCGATACGCCTGATTATCAGATTCTTATCGATCACTTTATGTTGCAGACATGAAAAACACAACTGCCCTTGACCATTTATCTTTACTGCGTTCCTACATATTATACCTTTTATCCGTCATGTAATTGGACTGCTTTATTTCACTTGCCTTTTACTGATTCGAAAACAGTCACTAAAAGTAAAAACTTTACAAATGTAAATACTACTACCGTGTTTTGTTTTAAAAACCTTTATTGTGAAAATGTCAGTATACAAATACGGGCCTATAACCACGTGGGCCGGCCACGGAGCAAACTGAAATCGTATATGATGAGGAGACATTTACACTGTAGAAGAACGTAACGAGCGGGCCATTAGGTGACAAGAACAAAGGTGTCTAACAGTTGCGGAATCGGTGGACGTACATTTTGTAATTAAAATACGACAGGGCCACTTACAATAACATTTTCTAGATATACATTTGCGGGCAAGGAGTTACGAGTCCCATTTATACCGGCGCCATTTTGGGCGAGGCCGGGCAGGTCCAAGATATAGTCAAAATGTCTCCACCAACCATCGGCCAGACCAGAACCCCTTTCGGCCCTTTATGCTACAAGATGGTGTCTTCCATTCAGAAAATATTGGTGGCAGCATTTTGAAAGGAAACAGAAACAGCCGTTCTCCTAGTGAGTTTCACATTGTTACATTTAGGAAGAATGTTGAAGAGTAGTATGTGGAAAATCTGAAGCCATTTTTCTACAAACTCTCAATCAGACTTGGATGGAAAAAAAAAACCTGAAGAATGTACAAACTGAAAACCAATTTTTGTCTGTATAGCACCAACAGTAACGCTTGAGTCAGCTTTGTGTCAAGCCGCCATTTTCATTCAATCAATAGCGTCCCCCTGCACACATTCAGGGACCTGGTCGTGTCTTCAGATGAAACGCATTGTAGGAAAAGAAGCAGAAAGGAAAAGGAAAAAAGTTCAGCCGGACCTAGTGAAGCTGCAGCAGGTGCAAATAAGCTTCAGACAGTCTTACAAGCACTGCTCAGAACTCTCAACTGAGGCACTCAACATCCAGGACTTGCCATTCGGATCTTGGCGCCTTGTGCTGGTTCCGACCTATTCACACATCAGTCCACTACTGACATCACCTCATAAGCCAACGGGGCACCCCACGCCGACTTTCGGCGCAGCATTGTAGGATGGCCACACCAGTGCGGCCACTTGCTGGACACCACCTCGGTGCCATCCGGATCTCGGCGCGTTCGAGTCACTGTGCCGGAAGAGTGACCGGAACTCAGCTGAACACGCCGTCTTTCGGCGCAGCATTGTAGGATGGCCACACCAGTGCAGCAACTTGCTCGACACCAACAAGTGCCATCCGGATCTCGGCGCGTTGTGCTGCCTTCGGCCTATTCGCACATCGGTCCGCTACTGACGCCGCCTCACGTGCCAACGGATTTTCTACGCTTTTTGTAGCCCTATGCCGCATAACAGGTCATGTGACTTGTTTATAAAACTTTTCATTGGTTCATTTTACTTTTGGTTTCCTAAAGATGGAAGGCTTGGTCATATGACCTAAAAATAACACTTTTCATTGGTTTAGAACATTTTTTTTTCCCAAACGATGAAAGCCCCACCTTGTTTCTGGATCATTCAGACTGAAGCTGGCGTCAGCATGAGAGCACCACCATCTCGTGGCTCCGTCGTGGTCATTCCGCGAGCAATCATGGCAGCCGCTCCCCACCGGAAGCCTGCGGGAGTCGGGGGCCCCCAAGACTTTTATACAATCTTTACGGCTGAGGGGACGCTTTTCGAGAATGGAGCCCAAGCCCTAGCAGGCAAGCGTCCGAGTTCCAAAGTGTCCCAGGGCCATTTCAGTGGACCAGGCCTAAAACCGAGGAGCTGTCCGCCATTTTAAGAGCCATGTGGCAGCCGCCTATCGCTGCACTGCAAGAGTGGGAGCAACTCAACAACATGGTGAGCGAGACGCTGTGGCCGCAAGAGCGAGCGCAACTCAGCTACATGGCCGCCACCTGGGGAGGCCCGTTCACGCCGGCTCCCCCACGCCCCCCCCCGGGCCGCCGCACGCCAATTTTCGGAGCAGCATTGTAGGATACCAAAACCAGTGCGGCAGTTTACTGGACATCACCTGGGTGCCTGTCGTACATGTTGTGTCAGCCATGTGACACTGGACACAGACCGCTACTGACGAGGCCTCCCCCCGCACCACCCGGGACGCCCCACGCTGTTTTTCTGTGCTGCATTGTAGGATCCCTAAACCAGTGCGGCACCCAGGCGACATCACCTGGGTGCCGTCCAGAACTCTGCACGTTGTGCTGCCTTGGGACTATTCGCACAACAGACCGCTACTGACGAGGCCTCCCCCCGCCCCACCCGGGACGCCCCACGCCAATTTTCGGAGCAGCATTGTAGGATCCCTAAACCAGTGCGGCACCCAGGCGACATCACCTGGGTGCCGTCCAGAACTCTGCACGTTGTGCTGCCTTGGGACTATTCGCACAAAAGACAGCTTCTAACCATTGTTGCTTTTTGTGTTGAGAAATGTTTAAATGTTTTTAGTTTTTGTTCCGTTCGTTAAAGTTAGTAGTTAATAAAGTTTTATAACCTTACTTTGTTGGAGTGTTATCTATTTTTTTAAAAACGGGTGAATGGGGCCTTGAATCGGGTTATTGTCATGTGTGGGCTTTGGAAGTGTGCTGCTGCAGGATCGGACATTTCAAACTCAAATGCACGTTCTTTTTCTTACCTTTCCGAAGCATGGAGCGCAATAGCAGGCAGAGAAAGGGTGATGCACGTGTTGAACACTACCTGACCTGGCAAGTTGCTGGCAGTGCCCCCCCGCCCGCTCCTGAAAGAGGGCACACACACACCGCCGCCCCGAATACTTCACAAATCTTTAAAAGACCATGCGCTTGTTCATGAGGCTTAAATGGTTTATCACCTCTTCTAGAACCCCTGCATCGACCCTCTGACGTTTCATGGAAAAATTACCATGTAACACAATACCAAGCCCTGTCAGCTGAAACCCCCAAGGAATCGTGGGGCATATTATCAAGGGGGTTTATCTCCGCTTTTTTGGCTTTAAAAGCCATGAAAGCGGAGATAAAATTATTTCCCTATTACCAAGCTGTCGCTAACACCAGTTAGTGACAGCTAAAAGGAGATAGCGACCATCTTGGGCCCCGCTTTGCATGTCAGTGATACTTATCACTAATGACATGCAAAGTGGCGTGCCAAGATGTTAGCGACTGGAAACAGTCCCTAACATCGCTACCTTCTATTACCAACTTTTGGAGATATTCGCGCTAAGCGCGAATATCTCCAAAATCTAACACCTGCCCTGAGCAGTTCTTAGCCATGTTATCCAATGGGAGGTGGATAACATGGCTAAGAGCATTAGGTCGATAATACATGAATATCGCTGACTTTTCTGCGATAATAGCAAGGTTTATCTGCGATAAAAATCGCCGATGTGCGGCGATAATTTTTGTCTCTAAACAAGTTAGAGACAAAAATTATCGCTAGTTGTTCGTAATATGCCCCCGGGTTTTTGCTTGCAGAAATCGGGAGGCGGGAGACTAGCACTGAAATCAGTAGTCACACGCCTGAATCAGGAGGATTGGCATGTCTGAATTCTCTACAGCTGGGGCCATAAACTACATCCGCAGGGTTAGGTGATAGCCTGGGACCAGCCTGGCATCTAAAATGGCTGCCGTGCACGACAAAATTGTGGCATTCGAAAAAAGGCAAGATGGCGCAGCCGCTGGAAGAGATGTATCAACATATATCAGCCTCCTCAGCCACCCTCAGGAAACAGGGGATTAGGATACGTCTCCCGCACCCCCTTATACCTAGTACTTTAATTAACGAAGCACAAAATGGCGAATTCCCGTTTCGCTACCAGTTTGCGGCCCAGTTCGCGGCCCGTGAAGCGCTTCTACCGTGAAAAATCATTTTTTTTTATTTTCCCCACGGGACCCTTTAATAACCCCAACAACATTCCTAGGGGGTCAAGAGGGGGATACCTTGCCCCCTTTCATTAAATTCCCCCTTAGTTTTTCACCTTTTCTTCTCTCTCGATCCTACCGAGAGACAAGATGGCGGCCGCTCCGGACTGTCACGCAGCAAAAAAAAAAAAAAGCTCACGCACAGCCGCTGGAAGAGATGTATCAACATATATCAGCCTCCTCAGCCACCCTCAGGAAACATAGGGGATTAGGATACGTCTCCCGCACCCACTTATAACTAGTAATTTAATTAACGAAGCACAAAATGGCGAATTCCCGTTCCGCTACCAGTTCGCGGCCGCGCTTCTACCGTGAAAAATCATTTTTTTTTTATTTTCCCCACGGGACCCTTTAATAACCCCAACAACATTCCTAGGGGGTCAAGAGGGGGATACCTTGCCCCCTTTCATTAAATTCCCCTTTCGTTTTTCACCTCTTCTTCTCTCTCGATCCTACCGAGAGACAAGATGGCGGCCGCTCCGGACTGTTTAGAATGTTGACAGACACCGGAGAGCCAATCAGCTTTCTGCGCGCAAAGTTCCGTTTCGCGAAAAGTAAGCGGACCGGATCGCTGCCCAGAGCGCTGTTACAGATATATATCTTGATTTGAACGTTAATTTCTCAAAATCCACTGAAGCACATATATTGAGACCTAGCAAAGGCACATCGGGCTAACAGTCCCTACAATTTTGCCAAGTTTCGTGCAAATCCATTCAGCCGTTCGAGCTAAAAGTGAGTCCAACCGCCCTATGGAAAACTCAATGCAAAAAACGCGTTTTGGGACCCCCCTTTTTTCTCAGCCCCCCCTTGACGAAACCCCACCAAATTTTCAGGGGCTGCTCAGAAACAAAATGTGCCATTTTCCTGAAAATTTCAGCCGATTCCGTCCACAAACGCCAAAGTTATTAGACATAGAATTTTCAGAAATCCCATAGGGAATTAATCCTAACTATATATACCTACTGGCGATAGCCAGTAGGTAATATATATATATATATATATATATATATATATATATATATATATATATATATATATATATATATACGTTTGGATATATATATATATATATATATATCCAAACGGGTCCTCAGCAAGGCACTCGGAGCAACGATCAGCCACGCTACCTTAAAGAAAACAGCAGGACCAGGTATTCCGTGAGTTGTTATTTTATTCAGCAACAAACGGCAGCATAACGTTTCGGCCTCTCACAGGCCTTGATCACACATTCGAATGGCAGAATTTAAAGTGCAAGTGCAAAACAGCGGTAACCAACCAGAATGGCGTAAAGTGCATAGTAAAATAAACAGTAAATAAATAGTAAAATAGTAAAATAAACATAGTAAAAATACTACGTAATTCCATTGTTAACATGAATCACTCACTCAACAGTTTTACAAATCATGGAAGTTCGCCAGTATTAGGATAAATCCCCTAAACAAATCACATAATAAGTGTGTGTCTGTATACAATAAAGTGTATAAGTATATACATTATTTACACAGTGACCGGATAAATCCGTTGACACGATCAGGCTCACCCAGGTAAGAACAGACAAACCGATAAAGTGCATAACTGTGCTTAAATGCGAGTAGGCAGTATGAGTATCTGCGCTGCTAACTATGTATGGATAAATCCATATACCATCTCTTTAAGACAATGTCACTAAATAGATACATTATTTATATATATTCACTGAAAAAAACATAGGTTTCAGGCCTTATATAGTTAGGAATTAGCATTTAAAAAAACCTTTAAAATTCACTCAAAAAACTATAAGTTTTAGGGGTGTTAGAGTTAGATGGACATTTCACTCATACAAAACCATTGAAATTGCTCCTATATAGTTAGTTGTACTAACTATATTTTGCGCACCCGCAATCCACTGCTGATGATGTCACATATTACATCATTCATGACATGGTCAGTGACATCACTGATGACGTCTCAGAATTTTTTAATGAAATAGAAGAGGATTTGAGAAGTCACTCACAATGTGCCCTAATTTTTCTTTCTGAAGCACTAATCATACTTTCTATGGCAAAATGAAACCCCTCATTTTGTTCCTTTTTAAATTAAATGCTTTCAGACTTACCACTTCATTCCAATCAAGATGGCTTCTAGTGTGCCATACTTTTGTCATAAGTAAGACTGTTGGCGCTCTAGTTGTTCTTTAGAACACTTTGGGACATTCTGTCATTGGGCTACACTTGGGCTACATCTGGGTGATATACTGTTAAGCAAAGATTTCTGGTGGAAGCTGGTTGCTTCTAGGGTGGCATTGGTTGAGGTTGCTGTTCTGTGGTGTGTAGTATGTACTTGATGATCCTTAATGTAAATTTCAGTGACCAGAAAGATGATTTTTTCCTTACTGATAGTATAGGTAAATTTTAAGTTCTTGGTGCTGTCATTCATTATCTTAAAGTACTCCTGGATTTCACCCTCCCTGCCGTCCCAGATTATCACCAAATCATCAATAAATCTTTTCCAACTGATGATTTTGTTCACTGACGATTCATTTGTTGAGTTCCATGCTTTTTCTTGCTCAGGAAAAATGGATGCCAGAAGTAAAATGAAAACATGGGAAAAGTTAAGCCGCAAAGAAATCAATAAATCATGGGAACTTATCACTTTAAAGAAATACTTGGAGGCAAAACTTGTCCCGAGGGGACTCCGCATAATGCTCAAGCCAAATAATCAAGACGCAACGAACGAATTATTGCAGGAATTGGGCGAATTTGTGCTACACTCCTCGCTGGGCTTAATTGAAATCTTGATAAAACACATTGATATATCATTGGAAAAACTGAAAGATCAATTAAAGGAAACTGAGAAGGATTTATCCACAATGAAGTTGACATCAGAACTAATAAAATTTAAAGAAGATTTGGAGGTGGATATAGAGAAACATGAGGAAATTGTAATGGATCGTAAACATTCCAAATTCTTAAGAGATACAAATGGCTATGCAGAAGGTCTCATTTTCACCTTTGCGAGAAAAATCGATGGATTAAAGGAGCAAATGGCTTGGGCAAGCATGTCGTGTGTATCAAGCTCGGCGTCATCATTAGGATCTACGGAACAACTGCAAGGAAACGAAGCCGATGGCAGTAGAAGGATATCTTTTTTAGGGGACATGCGCCTCATGTTACAACAACGGTATTGGGAACAGAATCGCCCAACCCCACAGGTTCAACCTCGAGGAGGAAGAGGAAGGGGAGGGCAATGACCCGGGAGAAACACAACAGAAGAGGCAAAAAGAGCAAGCAGTGGAACCGAAAGAACGGGGGTAGAAACGAGGAACATGCGACAGAGGAGGAAGTAACATCGGATGAGTTACAAGTAATCAACTTATCCAATAGACAATTAAGCAACACAGAAATATCCCTATTAAAAAGAGGAATAAACTTTTGCCCCAAAAGTCATATGAACTTGGCACAGGTCAGGATTGACTTCTATCTCTATATCAGAAAAATCAAACTGGCAAAGGCCTTCACGGAACGTACTCTAAAGGAGAAACCAGATAATCAACTGGATTCATCCCAAAGTGACCTACAAATAAGAGACGCAGAAGGATTTTAAACCCTTATGAACATTGATCAAGACCCTACAGAAGATCTAACATTAACACAAACAGTGAGCCAACGTGGGGCTGGATTAAGCGGAAAAAAATCAAAATCGAAATTCTACCCACAGTTGGGCCCAGGAAATAAGGTAGATTTATTCCAGGAGTCTGTAATTCATGATCTCTACAAACTCAAGTGGAATCATGATCAAGATAATTTAACCAAGGCGGAACGAGTAGCATTGAAAAATCTATCGGAGGATGACAAGATTGAAATAAAAATCACCGACAAAGGCGGGAACGTGATAATCATGGATCGCAGTGCATACATGATAGAAGCTCATCGACAATTGAGAGACACGCAATATTATGAATAATTAAAGAAAAATCCAACAATGGAAATAAAGGACAAAATTGATGCAAATCTATGGGCGACAAATGGCCTTATTGATGAAACAGAAAGAAAATTTCTAACGGTGACACATCCAACAATGGCAATGATGTATTTTATGCCTAAAATACACAAAGAGGGGCGTGGCCAAGATGGTGGTGTGAGCAGACGTGCCTCGCCGAGCTCCCGCCGCTGGCCGCCACTCTATAGCTTCTAAAGCACCCTTTCTGGCCCCGGGCGGCTTCACGGGGTCCCCGGACCTGACACCAGTTCGGCAAGATCCCTGTGGGGCGGCATTGCAGACCGGCGATACCGGGATCGGGCAGAATCCGGACGGGAGCAACGCGGCACACTGAGGCCTGTGGAGGCCGGAGCCGCCAAGACGAGGCCACGAGGGGCGGACCCATACGGCCGGTGCTGAGGCCTCCCTGACGGGCAGTAGCAGGTCCGACCCGCGCGGCTGAGCGCGAGGCCTCCCGCGGCTTTTCCGTGGAGGCTTCTGCGGACCTGCCAGCCTTCCACGCAGACACAGCCGGAGTCCCTGGGCCGCGTACGGAGCTGTTGGAGTGCGACAGCGGGGAGAGGTACAACACCATGCGTGACCGGAGAGCGGCTTGAGGTGAGGAGAGCGGGGCGGCTGGGACGACCCCCCAGGTGACTCGCCGCTCCAGTCTGCGGCATCGGGGCAGCAGAGGGGAGCTAGTGACAGCGCCGACAACCCCTCTATGGTGCACCACGCTTGGAGCCCTCCCCGGTCCCGGCGGTGATTACTGTGCCTGAGAGCCGCCATTTTAGGACTGGGTGCTCGCGGCCCGTGCGGCGCCCGCGCAGGGCCTACCCTTTGCCTTTGGAATAACTCAGCTAGAAGATGAGAAGCTAGCAGAGGATATTCCATTTATGGAATAATTGAATCAATTTGAAAATGTAATTTTTGAAACTTCCATATTGTACAATTTTACTTGACTGTATTTTACAGCCAATATGTTTTCTCACATGCATTATGTACCAAACGAAAGTATGTCTTCTATGTCGATTAAGGGGCTGCTATTGCACAAGCACTTTAAAAAGCGATAGGTGAAGCCTGTAGGCTGTCATGTGATCAAGGGAGGGATCTCCCGAAACGCGTAATGGAGGCAATGGCTAATTAAAGAGTTTGCACGAATTCTGGGTCCACGCTCGTTCTTTCTGTGTTTGGAGTGGAGTGAAGGCGAGATAATCTGGTATATATATATATATATGTATATCCCATACTGACATTTGGGGGTGGAGAGATTGTGTACATTAATCAAGTGCTTTCAAAAGTATAAATAAGCACGGCTGTGCGTATATACAACTGTAGAACTGGCCGCAACCATCTCTTCAGCTGATGTGCTGCGAGACCTCAAAGCTGTGGCAGAAGCCCTATTTCTTAATATACATGATGTTGATGAAGTGCAAATTGGAAATAGCACTGACCAAAATGTTAACAGTGATATGAAATCATTGTTAGAAAATCTGGAGAAACTACTCAAAATTGAACTAACAAAATGGTGGGAGGAAAAATCCCTTGAAAAATACAGAGACATCAACAGGATTCCGCGTGGATTAAGAGTCATGATAGCGCTCACTTTTGAAAACCCAAATCCAGCTATGCTGAATGAGTGGGCCACTAAAAACTTTGAACCCTCAATGAATATGATTATAATCCTCATAAAATATGCAGAAATAGACAGAGCAGAGATCCTCAAAGAAATTGATAAAGTGAATGCTCTATTAGAAGCACACAAACAAAAAGAACTGATAAAGAAAGGATGTGAGGAAATTGAGGCTCGTCTAAAAAAACTTGAGGACACTATAAAAGCAAAGAAGATTTTCAAATTCATAAGGGATACAAAAGATTAAGAGACAGGCAGGATGTTGACCTTCTTGAAGAAGTTCGACACCATCAAACAATAATCCATGGCCATGAAAACACCATCTGTCCAAATTCCAGCACGACCTGATCTGGAACTACCTAATTCTTAGGCAAACTGGGCGATTAGCAACACTGAATCGGATGACAACAGAGAAACTGGTCCTCATGCACAAACTCCGATTACAACAAATTTTACACCAGCTGAGGAGCTGAATTTTTTTTACGACAAGATCGACGCCAGATTCTACGGCCACGCAATCCCCGAAACAAATAAGGCATAGGAGAAACAAGCGCAGGAGGATGAGGCGCAAATTCAGGGTGCAACAACAGAGGCAGAAAATCGAAAGCCAAGAAATGGACCCAACAATAATCAGCAGTGATAACACCGTCTTAAATCTTTCGAATACTGTTCTGACAAATGCTGAAATGCCACTGCTTTCCCTTGGTCTCTCATTTTGCCCTACTAACAGATGCAAATACTTTCAGTCAAGAGTGTACGTTTTCAAATTCATACGGAAACTGAAACTTCTTACGTTTTACAAGCTCAAGAATTCAACCGAAGCCACCACCAGTGCAAGGCAAACCATGGCAACTCCATCCAATTTACAAGTGACTAACATCAGTACACTAATGTTGTTACACTCATTGGCTAGAGATGACGATGCACAACACAGACTGATCTGATGGAAATTGGCATCAGTAGTAGCAGCCCTATTAGCAGCCCCTTTCGTCCAGCCTCAACTTTTAGTCCAGTTATGCCCAAAGACGCTATAGAAGTGTTCAGTGATTGTGTTACTGAGGAACTCGAAAAATTAAACAGAACCGTCATTCGCAGCAATCATCATAGAAAGCATTTGGAAATACAGGGGCAGATTTACAAGCCCCTTGTGCCTCTTTTACGCTGCCGTTGTGTCACTTTTGATTGTGCGGGGTATTTACAATGTGACGCATCTGGGAGATGCGTCACGTCGTAAAGCCCTTCACCAGAAGGAGGCGTTCCTGCGCCGGGGGGGTGTTCTGGCACAGGGACGGCTCCTAAAAGTGGTTGATTGAAATCAACAAGATTTCACTCAGTCACTTTTGTGCCCATGCTGCGTCAGAACACTGTGCCTGCTTGAAGTAGGCGGAAGGATTGACGTAGCATTGGACAGATAGGGCCCCGCAGGCATTGCTGGAGCTGCGTCGCGCTTGCGATGCAATTCCAGCAAAGCGCCACCTTTACAGCACAGATGCGTGACGCATCTGTGCCGTTTTTGCCCCATGGTGCGCTGCATTGTAAATGCGGCGCAGCAATGGTGGCGGAGCTGCGGCGTACAATATGTGGCGCATCCCTGCTGATATGCAGGGATGCGTCACTTATTGTAAATCTGCACCAATGTATTCAAATCTGATGCGTAAGCTTCAGGACAATAACGATCTAATTTTCAATCAGGCAACAAGGGGGGGCAACATAGTGCTGTGGCCCAAGGATCTATACCTGGAAAAAACCTGTTGTCACTTCAATGATGGTGTATGTTACAGAAAAGCATCTTTTCAAGATCTCTGACAAATCAAAGACTTGATTTTCGAAGATTTAGCCCAGTGGAAGCGCATGGGCCTTCTAAGCAAAAATGAATTCTACTTTTTAAGAAATGAACATCCTATGACTCCTGTGTTATATTTTATTCCTAAAGTTCACAAAAATGTAACACCGGTTCTAGGGAGACCTATAATATCTGCCCAACGTAGTCATTTAGAGCCTATGTCAAAATATGTTGACTATTTTTTACATGATTTTGTAGTAAATCTTGCATCTTTCATCAAAGACACTGGCCATTTCTTATCAAAACTCCAAACCATCAAGTGGGAGTTACTGTTTGTTAATTGTGATGGATATCACCTCACTTTATAACGAGCATACACAATTCCGATGGCATTGAGGGGATTAGGTATTTTTTAGGCAGTATTCATTTATATAAACATAATGTAATGATTTTGAAGATGATTAAGACTTATTTGATAAATAACTACATCTTGTTTAAAAAGGAGGTTTACCAGCAGCTCCCGGGGGGGCGGGGGGGGGTACATGGGGGCAAGCTTCTCCCCCAGCTTTGTGTGTTTACACATTGGCTCGTGGGAGGAGCATGTCCTCAAAAACCACCACAAAGCCATATATGATGCTCATTTTTTGCACTGGTGGAGATTCATAGGTGACATGTGTTTGGTATGGAAAGGATCTATGGAATCTGCTGAAACGTCTGTAAATGACATTAACATCAACACGGTTCATTTGAACTTAACTGCACACATCAGCAGTGAACGTGTACAATTCCTGGATGTTAAAGTATATATTGAGGGAAGTACAGTGCATACATAGAAAAAGTACTACTGGCAACTCGATCCTTCATGCCAGAAGCTCCCACCTTAACCATCTAATACGGAGTATCCTCAATGGGGAGTTTTTGAGAATCGAGAGGATTTACAGTTCGGAAAAGGATCTCATGTCAGACTGCAACTTTCCATTGTTTTATTGCACGGGGTTACAAAAACAAGGAGCTGAAAACAGCCCTAAAGAATGCCAATAGTCATACTAGCGAAGTATGCATTAAGGGCAATGCGACTAACATCATCTGCGTACTCGCAGCACCTACTGATGTAACTGGCGCGCCAGATGAAATCAGATTGATAATCACATATAACCTCCAGGAAAAACAGATTAGGAAGATCACATACATACATTGGCCCATAGTTATGTCATTTTTTTCCTTTCACAAAAAAGACCTAGACCACAGAGGCATCTGTGAATTATCTATTTAATGTTGTACCATATATTGCAAAACTTTTGCAGATAACTCCTCTATTTTAATCAATGAGGTAGGAGGTACATCCATATTATGCCATATTTAAAAATTGCCCAATCCCTTAGTAAACTGACAGTTGTGAGACAACATATAACACACACCTATGTGCCAAACTCAGATAGGCAGAAAAAAGTGTGTGTGGGCAAGATGGCGCCTCACGGGCGCACCACCAACGGGAACCTGGCAGGTACTCACCAGGATTGCCCTGATCTCATCATTGGCACCATCAAGCTCCAAAGAAAGAAATGTGTCCAAAAACAAACAAAGATGTGTTTGTGAAAAAGTGCAGTGTATAGGAACCACAAACAACACAATTAGTGTCAAAACAAACATATAAAAACCACAAACAATACAGAACTTTATTTTATTCTGTCTCTTTCGTGTTGGTTGTGGGCTCTAAAAAAGTGAATATGGCTACTACTTATCTAACCATACTCTACTTGACATAGTTATGTCAGACATGACTTTGTCTCAGATGTTGCCTAAGCTTCCTAGGTTAACATTCAGGCGCGCTCCCTCTATGAGAGTCATACTGGTTAAAAGCAGTCCTGAGGTTAGGCCATCTGCTTTGTGGTTATCATCTAGGACAGGCTTCTTTAAGTGTAGCTCTAGTCGAGCGTGTAAATTTGGGGTCAAAAAGACCGAATACACCACAGCATTTGACTCTAAACCAACCAAAATTCAGGGTCACTACACCTGTCGGAGTGACTACGCAGCCTATGTATTGGAGTGTACCTGTCGATTGAAATACGTTGGGAGCACCAAACTCCAAGTGTACAACAGGATACTCCAACATTTACAAGCTGTGGTAAATGCAGACATAAAACTACCCAGTCGCCCAACATTTGAAACTTGTCCACAACAGTAATCTGAATGACTTGAAATACTTTGTGATTGGATCAGCTGCCAAATCAATCCAAGGCGGCAATAGAGAAAGACAACTATGCCAGCTAGAAACCCATTTCATCCTACAGTTAGACACTAGGATTCCCAAGGGTTTGAATATGGGGGAGGATTTATATAACTTCCTCTAAGCCCAGTGATTAGGTTTGCTCGGTCTAAGTTGCTGTTCACTTTATGATGAATTTTAGTTCTCGAATTTTTCATACATTGCCCCTGTTTTGGCAGGTATGTACATGTACATATATAACATACTTATATGCACTTATCCTTATGTTTACAGTGCACTTGCACTTCAATGATGGATGTATATTTTGGGCATACCGCAGACTTTGCTGTTCTAAACAGTCATTTACAATTGATATTTTTGCACATTCTTGTCATTTGCACAATTTAGCACTTGCACTGTATTATCAGCTCTTTTTTTAGGGGAGCGTGCAATAGTGGAACATGAGTACTTGACAACATAGAGGAGGTATAAATGATTACATATTTTTGGTATTACTGTGGATTAGTTTCAGGTGTGGCAGAATTTACCACATTAGTTAAATGTCAATACATTTTGTATTTAAACATGCCTTATAATTTGTCTCCCTTTTGTGAGTTTTATCCTCTTAATCATACTTGTTTTTACATATAAACCATTGTATTTATTGGATAAATCTACAATCTATTTCTATGTCTAGTCTCTTGTCCAGCTCTATTGCTCAGAGGTGTGGTTGAGAGCATTCCGTCCATCATCTTGTGTGTATCACTTATTTAATGACTATGACTTGACCAGCGCGCCATTTGATCACGGTCGAAACGCATAATGCTGGGCATTTGCTACTTATCGAATGGATGCTTTTGATAGATTTCTTATGCAAATAGAGCACTGCAACTTTACAAAGTTACATGTTGTGGTCTGTACCTGCTTTTCCTGTATTGGAGTATGTGGTGAGTCAGAACTCTGTCTTTCTATATATATATATGTGTGTCGCACTCCACCAAGAAAGTGAAGCACGGACTCAGCTGTTGCAGGTTAAAAATTGATTTATCTCTTGCAAAGACCTTACAGCGGGTACATGAAAGAAAAAACTTTATTATATATTATCAGTATAAGAAATATCGAGAGTAAAACCTGAATGGGAAGTAGTTGAATCAAAAACATGTTCATCAATTTACATAATAGTACCAAGTTCTTTCTAAAGCATACTAGTTGCATTAGTGTCAAGAATGGAAACCCTTTTGGGAGAGAGGAAAGTAGTACAGTACGAACAGCATAGAGGAAGGCAATGAATCAAAACACAACAACAAATTAAGAGTACAATGAAATATATCACTTTTTCAACAATCCAACCCCAACCTCCAAATAGAGACCAACTTATGTTACCACTTTCCATTCCTCAGATGTTTTTCAGGATATCCAGAATATGCTGAGTGATTATTCCTTTCCATATTTGTGACACCGACCACACACTGCTCTCCTATTATTGTGCATGCACCACCATTCTTAGCTAAAATAAAGTCAACTGCATATCTCGTTTGTTCAGATTATATGCGTATACTTTCCAACTGAGTGGTGATGTCTCGTAAAGTGCCCACTGTAGAAATAGATACAATTTGCAACTTACACCCAAAATATTCTCTACCTCGTTCACCCCTGGCCATGGCAGTACCACCAAATGTAATAATAGGAGAAAGGAAATATCCAAAAGTCATATCATTACTATAATTATTAACTTCTAAATCGGTAACACCCTCACAGAATTCCTTGGTCAATGTTCTTTTCACCCATCTTATATTTGGTTTTGTATACCTACAAGGTACCACAAGAGGTAACACCATTTCCAAAGCCAGGTCCTCTGTACCGTTGTACATATCAGAATACGTACCATTTGATACAAAATAAAAACCTGGATGTGCATTAAGTGGACCTTGATAATCTAATAGAGCATATGTAGTATTTATTCCCTTCATACTAGGATCATCTTTTCTTCCTAAATGCATAACATCTTTGTACACTACTTCTCCGAATCATTTGAGATAGAAAGAAGCATCAGTACTATTACAGGGCAACACACAGGGTAAATGCCTGCCTATTTAGTGACAGTCAGATCTTGGTTGTGCCAACCTGTCAGGGTATTATTTCTTTTACCAAGATACAGATCACCACAATACTTTTCGGGCATGCACCCTGGGTACCCTATACCCCTCAACTTTCTATAGTATAAGCACGGTACAGGATATCCCAGGCTGAATTCACCTTTTACCTCTTCGAAATGAGAAGGACGAACATATGTATAATTCACCAATCATAAGGGATAAGCTGTCCATAAACTTGTAACAGAATCAGTGGGATAACAAGCTGTGTTATCCCCAAAGAATTTCCGGTGTGAATCTAAGAAAACATTGCTATGCATGGCTCTTTGACTACAATCTGAGGAAACAGCCTGATATAAGACACATGATAAAGTAACTCCAGAGCACTCCAATGCCCAGAACAGCCTCCACCCCACCAATAGAAACAACCATAGAACTACAGCCCAAAATATTTTCATCCTGAGCAAACCTTCAAAACTAATCTGCCCCGGGCCGGGGGCAACAAAAAACTGTTTGTCTTCTGCAAGAGGATGACCAACAGATACATGTTTACCATGATTTTGCAAATAAAATCACCAGAGAAAGAGACATCATATAATGGAGCCAATGATGAAAAGGACACAAAAAACAAAAAGAAACAAATGTCAAATAGATTCAGGGTCCGGTCCAAGCCTCCCTGGTAGGCTTCTATTGTCCAATCCTCGATGGTGCTATTGAGCACATCTCCGTGGAGCCACACTGTTGCAGCCCATCAGCAAATGTTCACTGTCCTCAGGATAGGGCACCCTCCCTCCTTGGGAAAGTACCCTCAGCTTATCCTGACCGCGTCACAGGCAGTACACTGAATCTTACAATCCATAGTAAAAAGGTAAAATTCAGAAACAAGGGGCATTGGCACTAATCTTATCCAATCTAGTCCATCTCTACTACACTCACTTCTCTTCTGGTGTACTACCCTTCCCTCGAGGACGCAAATTGTACTTTTCTACTCCAGGCACTGTTTCATCTCGAAGAATAATCTTAAATTCAGGGGGCACTGGGAACTGAGACTCAGGCTTCTGCAGATCAGATGAAATGGAAACCTGAGCAGCCTTAATTTCTGAGGGGGCTGCCACATTCAAATTGCAATAATTTTCTTCCTCTGTCTGCGCTCCAACAAGTTGGACATCGGAAAACGAAACAAAACGTGGAACTTTCTCCATCTCGTGGTCTCCAATGCCCCCATGCACCCAACTGTCATACGGAAGGGGTAACAGCACCTGTATGCAGTGAGAAGCATGCATCCAGTGCTTCTGTCCCCCCACTCTTACCACCGTCCTCGTTGAGATGAGGATCAGATAGGGTCTCTTCCATCTAGGCTCCAAACTGTCTTGTATCTGGAAGCTTTTCACAAGGATGAAATCACCAGGCTGAATGGTGTGCCCGGGCCCCTAAGGTGCTGAAAGCAAAGCTTCATGTATCTGTTGGTGAATAGAGTGCAACGCTTTTAGTGAGTTCATACAAACAATCGAATAACAAAGGATGATCTGTTTCAGAAAATGTCTTCGGTCTAGGGACAACCCGCACATTTGCTGGACGAACAGAAATCACCTCATAGGGCGGTAATCCTGTTCTAGAATGGGCTGTCATTCTGGTAGACAATGGGGCAAGGGGTAAGACATCTGGACATTCAAACCCAGTACTTTCCGTATTTTTTGCCAGTTTTAGCTTGAGAGTACCGTTGTACTTCTCATCTAAACCTGCTAACTGAAGGTGATTGGCTGCATGGAATTTTTGCTTGATGTGCAAACCATTGCACACCAGTTGGATCACCTTTACATTGAAGTGACTTCCGTTGTCACTCCAAATCAATGGGGCAAGCAGTAGAGTGGGAAAAACTCCCTAATAAGAGCCTTTGCAATTGCCATGGCAGTGTTTTCCTTTGTTGGGTAAGCCTCAATCCATTTACTAAATGCACAAACTCGCTGTAGCTCTATGTAATCCATCTGGAGTACCTCAAAAGGGAAAGAAGGGGGTGCAAAATTACCAGAAGGTGTAGGGGTACCCTTCCCAGGATTGAGTTTCAAACAAACCATCCAGTGTTTCACCAGATGAGCAGCAACCTTTGAAATATTGTCATTTTGCCGCAAAGGATCTAGTAATTTGCTAATGACTTCGGCGCTAATATGAGCCGAACCATGTGCCATGTTAACCACGGGAAGTCCATATATATTGGGCAGCCTCTGTTTCTCTGACTTATTAGTCCAGCAGCCTTCATCATATAGATGCCCTGTACCCTCCTGCCACACTGCCAACTACTCCACTGTTGCCTCACTCTGTATTTCCCTAACACTCTACAGCAAATTCTCAAAAATAGCAACATCTTGTACCCATCTAGCAGGTCCTGCAACAAACATTTTCGTCGTTCTCGATCTGGCTGTCTCTTTCGCTATCTGCAAAGGTATTTCCCCTCCCCACATCATCAGTAATTGCTTTATGGGCACTACATTTTACTATTCCCAGTCGTTTGGGAAGAGTCAAAGCAGTCAAACCCCTCTCTATCAACGGACCAAGCTGTATTTTGGTCCCATGTGAAGTCAAGAATCCTCTCTCTGCCCATAGGCATCCAAAGTCATGGGCCACCCCTATGGCATACTGGCTGTCAGTATAAATATTAACAGTCAGTATTTCACTTAATTCACATGCTAGCAAAAGAGCTATTAGCTCTGCAGCTTGCGCTGATTGGTGAGGAACACGCCGTGTCTCAACTACAGTGCGCAGCATGGTAATAGCATACACCGCTGTAGTGTGCCATCTGACAAGTTGAAACAAGAGCCATCAACATATAGTTCTCCTTGAGGGTCAGATAAGGGAACATCAGTGAAGTCTACCCGTCCCTTTGTCTCCTTCTCAGTACAAAATAGACAATCATGGGCATCTTTGTCCTCTTCTTCCGATGGGAGGGGTAGTGACATGACTGGATTCAGTGCGGCACATCTTTTGATAGTAATATGCCGTGCAAATAATGTTGATTCATAACCAGTCAGAAGAGCACTGTTAAGGTGCTGCGTCTTTGTTTTGTTAAAAAGTAGATCCACAGCATGCAGTACCATTACTGTGAGATCATGATTAAGGACGAGCCCTACCGATTGTCGAATAGAGACCACCGCAGCAGCTTTTAAACAGCTCGGGAGGGCTCTGCAGACAGGGTCAAGCATGACAGAAAAATACGCACACGACCCCTGCTTACCTGCTTAGACTTGTGTTAACACCGAAAGCGCACACCCAGCCATTTCGTGTATGTAAAGCACGAAAGGCTTCTTTTAATTTGGCCAGGGCGGTAAATTCTGTTCAGCTCGCAGAATTTGTGGAATTTGGGTAATTTCACGTTCCGCGGAGGACGCGGAATTGCCAAAAATTCCACAGCTTTGCGGATTTTTTAGCTTGTTTGTGCTTTCAAAATGCGTGTTCGCAAGATATTTCTCCCCGAGCACGCCAACAGCATTGACGAACAGGAAAAAAGCATTGCGAACGGGCTGAACAAGCAATCCCGCATGTTCGCTGAACTTTTGCGGAGATTTTTTACCATTTCGCGGAGCTTTTCTTAGCACGATTACGCAAATTCGGCCCACCCCTACCTAGCACAGGTGCAGAGCAAAGCACAACTTTTAATAGTTCAAAAGCATGCTGACATTCATGCGTCCAAGGAAAAGGTTCATGCACTTCTGTAGTTGTTAAGAGAAACAGAGGCTGTATTAGTAAGAATAATCAGGTATCCAATGCCGACAATACGAGGTGATGCCTATGAAAGCACGCATTTCCATTTGAGTCACAGGGACAGGCATCTTAACAATGGCATCAACTTGCTCAGGTGTTTGTCTCCGACCCTCCTTCAATAGCAGGTGACCTAAATAGGTGACCTGCTGTTGACAATATTGGAACTTAGAATGGGACACTTTATGTCAATTTTTTGCCAAACGCATTAATAATTGTACTGTGGCATCCTGACAACCCTTTTCGGTATCAGAGGCTATCAAAAGTTCATGTACATATTGCAATAATACATTACATGAGGGATGAGAGAGAGAATCCAATTGACTTTCCAAAGCTTGGCTATGAATACTAGGACATTCAGTATGCCCCTGACGAACTCTACAGAATTGAAAACTCCTGCCGGCCAGAGCTAAGCCAAATAAATACTGGCTGTCTGTATGAACAGGAATACTTAAAAAGCATTTTTCAAATCAATGACAGAAAAGAATTTAGCTGTGGAAGGAATCATTGTTAAAAGGATGGTAATATCAGGGACTACCGGATACTGAGGGACAACTATTTTGTTTATTTCCTGCAGATAAATCACAAAACAAGAGAAATCAGGATATGCATCAGGGGAATCCACAGGTTTCTTTTAAAGAATAGGGAGAATGGGGCTATTGCACACTTTCGCTACTGTCTCCTCAAACACCCCCGATTTGATCAGGTCCTGTATAATCTTCACCTAAGCTTGTTCCCCAGCCTCTGATATTTTGTATTGGGGAAAACGAGGGAGCACAACATTATCTTTGACCTTTATGGAAACCAGTGGTATCTGCAACAACCCCACTTCCATATCCCCTGTGGCCCACTATGAAGTGGAATTTATATAGCGAGATGGCTACCCTGAGGCCTCCCAGCGCTGTGGACAAATAAAGAGAGACAGTGAAGGAGAGAGTTAGGTATGGCTCTTGGAAAGAATGCTTTTTAGGAGCCTACGGAATCGCAGAAGGTTAGGCTACTTCCGCATATGCAGTGAGAGGGCCTTCCAAGAGATGGCAGCGTTATGTGAGAAGGAGCACCCAAACCATCTAGCTTTCCTTATTCTGTGTGTGGTGACTAGGAAGGAAGACATAGAGCAAAGATCTCTGGGAGGTTGGTAGGGAGTAATGATAGATTGAATTATCACTGGGCCCTTCTTCCAGAAGGCCCTATGGGTCAGGCACATGGCCTTATACTGAATTGTCACCTTGATTGGCAGCCTATGAAGGCTCCTTAGTGCTGGTATTGAAGATTGTTGACAAAAGATCTGAAGGAGCATGCAGGCAGCACAGTTCTGGATGTTCTGGAGCTTATGGATGGTAGACTGGGGGGCTCCCAGACAGAGGGAATTCACATAATGCAAGAGAGAAACAATGAGAGCTTGGACCATGATCCTTCTCACTTGGAAAGGGAGAAGGGGGAGAATCTTGCGAAGCATCCTCAGAAGGCTATAGCAAGTGGCAGAGATCTTAGCAGCCTGGTGATTGAAGCTAAGCTCGCGATCGAGCCACATGCCACGGCTCTTAATTTGGATCTTCAGGTCTGGTGCCATTAGGCCAGAGTAGATCAGGATTGAAGGAGGGGGAGTTGCCAAGGAGCATAAGCTCAGTCTTATCTCCATTGAGTTTAAGGCAAGAGAGTTCCATCCATCTGGAAACTTCCTCTAGGCAAGGGCTTAGGGTGCTAGATGACCTCTCGGGGTGGTTCAGTGCCACCACGATCTGCGTGTCATCTGAATAGATGATGATTTTAAAACCAAATGATTGGAAATTCTCCGCCAGGGGTCTTATGAAGATGTTAATCAGCATGGAGCTCAGGGCAGAGCCCTGAGGCACCCCAAAGCTGAGAGACAACCGGTTGGATACATCTCCTTCACAAACCTGAAAGGCCCGTTCACTGAGAAAGGAAATGAATGCCGTCATCAGGATTGGTAGCCGTTCAAGGGGCACAAGTTCCATGGCTTTGTTACATAGTCCTTCTTTTCTCACTGCAGATTCTCCAAAGGTGAGGAGTCTTTCAGTTTGAACCTCTTGGATGGCAGCAAGATTTGGTCATCTGCTACATCTTTGGAGTCCACTAAGCCTACTACTTATTATCGGCCACATGATGTGGTTTTACCAGGTCAGTTGATACGAACCGGTTCTCCTTTCTTCCAGAAAGGAGCGGCAGTAACACTGTTCTTGATCCGTGGACTGATAGTACATGTACTGGTTTTCTGTAAGAAGGCCCAAATTCCTTCTTATCGGCTATTTTCTCTCTGACCAGATCCCCAATCTTTGGAATCCAGAGAAGGTCTTGCTGGGACAGGTGGTTTTTCTTCAGAGGTCATTGGCTTTTGTATCGTATTGCTTAGACTTCTTCTTGTTTCGTTTAAGTTCTGTAAAACAGCCAAACGATCTTTGATATCAAAGGGTTTTTGTTCTACCACTGAAGTATGACCATTGAGGTCTTCAATAAGTATGGGCGAATTTTGCAGATTCGCGGTCCGCAAATTCACACAAAATGGCAAAAAAATCAGCGAATTTGCGGATTTTCCCGCAAACTCACAGATTTTTTGCCATTTGCACAAATATGTGACCAAGTGTGTCTGTAACTTTGCCACCGCGCTGAAAGGCGCCGAGGTCCCTCGAGTGAGCTGTCCATCATAGTGAGGAAAGGGCGTGAAGACATTGCATACCCTAGTGGGTGTGGTGCGGGCCGAAATGGGTGGGGCTTCTATGCCAGTTCACATGCCTCTTGTTTATAAAGGGTCAGAGACCGATCAGAGCAGCAGCTGAGAAGAAAGCAGCCTTCTGGTCACAGGAAGTAGACGGGGATTGCGCTCGAGAAACTCGTGGATGGAAAGACCTCCATCAAGGATTACATCTAATTGTAGACGGTAGATATGGGGAGGAAGCACACCTGCCTAGCCTCGACCGTGCTCACTAGTTGTTTGGGCTGATTATAATGCCTGACTGAATTTGAGCTTCAACTCGGGCACCTGCTTTATATCTGTCAGTGCTTCCTGTTGAGGTTTAATTTTTGTGACAGGAGCATCGTGCCAGAATGAATCCTGCCTGCATATTTATCCACAAAGATACCACTGTGTTGTGGCATACCTCTACTCAACTGGAGTACTTTCTACTGGCTGTTCAGTAAGTGCTACCTCGTTGGGTAAATGTATAGTGCTTTTGCTACACTAAAGCTGTGTAAAGGGCCAAAAGATTTGTCTCCAGTGAACACGTGTGTCTGTAATTTTATGCCACCAGGCCGAAAGGCGCAGAGGCCCCTCGAGTGAGCTGTCCATCAAAGTGAGGAAAGGCTAGGAAGACTTTGCATATCCTAGTTTGTGAGTGTTGGGGCCAAACGGGCGGGGCTTCTATGCGAGTTCACATGCCTCTTGTTTATAAAGGGTCAGAGACCATTCAGAGCAGCAGATGAGAAGAAAGCAGCCTCCTGGTCACAGGAAATACACAGGGATTGCACTTGCGAAACTCGTGGTGCAAAGACCTCCATCAAGGTTTAGATCTAATTGTAGGCGGTAGATATGGGGAGGAAGCACACCTGCCTAGCCAAGACCGTGCTCACTAGTTGTTTGGGCTGATTATAATGTGTGACTGAATTTGAGCTTCAACTCGGGCATGCATGACTTAGTTGTACTTGTTACTATTCTCAGACCCTGCCTCGGGCACCCGGCTGTTTAGGGTCAGGACAGGGTCAGAGAATAGTTGAAAGTAAGCAACTTCAACTCTGGCAGCTTGCTGGCGCCATTTACAACTATGCTCTGACCCTACCTCAGGCACCCGGCTGTTTAGGGTCAGGACAGGGGCAGAGAATAGTTGCAACAAGTAAGCAACTTAAGTGCTTCCTGTGGAGGTTTAATTTTGGTGACAGGAGCATCCTGCCAGAATGTAAATCTGCCCGAGCGAATTTGCGGATCTTTCGCAATTTCACGAGATTCACGGATCGCGAAATTGCAAAAAATCCGCAAATTCCGCGAGCGGAACGGATTTTGCACCCATACTTAGTCTTCAACCATCATTCTAGTACCAAAAAGGATTTCATATGGAGTGATTCCACCCAGAGAATTTCTTGGCAGATTGTTAAGACTACGTTGGACACTTATTAGATGTTTGACCCACCAGTCACCCTAATCTAATACCCTAGCTGTTATAGATTGCTTTATGTCACGTTTTCTTCTTTCCACAACCAAATTTCCCTCAGGATGGAATGGACTTGAGTCCTGTAATGCAACGCCCAAGCCGGCCATGGCCTCCTTGTAAGCCCTAGAGCTAAAAGCAGGACCCTGGTCAGAATGTAGTGTGCCGATTGCGTATGTGCCGATAAAGACTCACAAATCTTTTATAACAGTTTGGGCGTTAGCCGAGCACTGAGGCCACATCCAAATGAATCTTGTCCTAATATTTGTGGGACCACTTTTGTCCATAGGGACGTCTGAGCGTGGATAGTCTAATGCTATCTAAGAATGGTGTCTGTACTGGGCTGGCTACACTGCAGTCAGGAGTCTGGTGGCGCTCCAAGCTGTGATCTCTGTAGCAGACATCACAATTAATACCAAATTCGTAAAATTGGGCGCTCATCCCTGGCCACCAGTACATCTCTTGTAATTCTAGTAGAAATTTAGAGACCCCTTGATGTATCAGGCCCTCTCCCATATGTGCTTCTTGAATCAAAGCACCTCTCCGCTTCCTGTTTGGAATTACCCTATCCCCCACTTTTCGAGAAAAAGGAACGGAGTTTGCATCAATTATGTATGTATACTCGAGTGGATAGTTTAGAGGTAACGCAGATCTGCTGCCTTTGCTTGTGGCATTGACAGTGAGCATGGTTTCACCGTCTATTTTTGTTTTTGAACGAGTGCTTGAAGCTACGGAAGCCGTTTGCAATGCTGCCTTAGCGGCTTTATCAGCAAATGAATTCCCTTCAACGTGAACGCCATCACGCTGCTTACTCAGTGTATGGATCACGTGAGTCTTTTGTAGTTCTTTCTGTAATAGAACTACTTGTTCCCAAAACATTTTATGCTTGATTGTGCCACCTTTTGCGTCTTTAAAACCATTTTGAACCCAGTTCTGCAGATATTTATTATAAGAATGGACGCAGTAATACGAATCGCACACTATGAGTGTGGGGAATTCGCGATCTGTATTCTCAAGTGCCATCTTGAAAACCTGGAGTTCAGCTTGCTGAGCTGTACAGTCTCAGAGAGATTGAGTTTTAGTGACCATAGGTCCGAATTTACCATCGCGCCAGTGACCTTTAACAATTGCGCATGCAGCACTATAAGCTTATTTACCCCCAATTGCAGGCTGTGCTGATCCATCTGTATATATTATAAAGCTGTAATGTTCTAGTGGCAGAATTTTAGTGGGCAGAGGACATTATTGTTCGTATTGGAGAAATTCTTGTGTCTTCAAGGAGGGGTCAAAAACGTATTTAACATCTGTCGCAGAAAGAGAATTAGCCCATGGTATCCATCTTGGATGTAAAGCTTTTGCATTTGGAATGCTTGCCTTTGTCACTGCCTCTAAGACTTTTATGCATTTTCCCTGTGGGAGGGCTCTCTCTTTTTCTACTGCAGTTTGAACCACTGTCAGTTTTTTTCTGTTGAAGTGAATTTCATTTCAGCTTGTGTGTACAAGTGTGATTTGTAAGTTATTGGTACCGTTTCACCTTCATTAAAGGTTAGGTATGTGAATCCGCATCTCCATGGGATGATTCGGATTACAAGGTTGCGTTCATTTACGCGTGTCTGGAAATGTGTTGTTGCTAACATGTCTGTTTGCACTGAACGCAAAATTTCTGTGTATTTTTGAGTCCAATTAGTAGGCTTAAAATCAGGTTTGATGAATTCGTAGAGAGGTTTAACCCTTTCTGCGTAATTTAGAATGTAAGTTCTTCCGAAATACAGGAATCCTAGAACTGACTGTAAGTTTTTCAGCGTTTTTGGAGGTTTGAGCAGCGCACATTTTTCTAAAAAGTTTGCTGCCAGGCTTTAGCCTTCACTGAAAAGTTCGTATCCCAAGAAAAGGACGTTGAGGTGGGCAATTCTTGATGTCTTAAAATTGAATTTGTAACCCTCAGAGGCGAAACCAAGTATTATGGTATTCACCCTGTTCAAGTGCCTGCCCAAATCGTCGCCTGTAAGATGGATGTCATCGACATAAGATAATGCCTCATTATCATACGTTTGTAGTAACTCTGTTACTCTGGCCGAAAATAACCCTGGACTATTCTTGAATCCCTGCGGGAGGCAACAAAAGTGTCGTTATGTCCCCATTATTGAGAAAGCGGTCAAATACCTGCTTTCAGGTGCAATGTTTTGACAGAAGAAACCGTTTGATATATCTAATGTGGTTTTATATTTTTTGCGCACAATGTTATTCATCAGTGCTGCACTGTGTGCATTTTGTACTGCAAATGTTTTGCAACAAGAGTTTAAATGTCTTTAGTCCAGAACTAGACGATATGTATTGTCTGGTTTGGAGACAGGAAACAAAGGATTGTTCAAGGACGAGGTGCATGTTTCAATCACCCCTTGGTATTCAAGTTGATCTAGGATCTCCCTGACCTGTTTTTTAGAGCAGTTGGTTGATTTTTTAACTGGATTTTATGGTGAGGAGAATCCTCATCCCATCCCACATGATTTTTATATAATGCTGGTGCCTGGGCCACGATTCAGAAAAGGGGGTGGTGATGGGCCACAGCATATTTTCTGGAATAAGTGTATTTTTTGTGAACAGGAATATAAACTTGTAAACTTGTAAACTTGTGAATTTGTAGAGCGCGAATTGTTGCCCGGAGGCGTCCAAGTGCTAGGATAACCAGAGCCTACTGAAGGGCAGGGGGGGGAAAGCAGGCAGTTAGTAAGCGGATGCAAACAAGAAGGTCTTTAATTGCTTGCGGAATTCAGTGAGGTTAGGGTTAGCTCTGAGATGGAGTGGCAGGGTGCTCCAGGTTTTGGACGCGTTGTATGTAAACGTCCTTCCGCCAGAACTGGATCTTTTTATTCTTGGCACCACTGCCGAGAAGGTCTGGCTGGAACGAAGACTTCGGTTTGGGGTGTAATGAGTAACCAGGTCACGTGTGATGCTGGGTCTTGTGTCCCAGAAGGCTTGATGGGCTATGCATAGTGTCTTGAACAAAACTCTCTGCCGGATCGGAAGCCAGTGGAGGCTAATCAGTCCGGCCCTCACTGAGTTTCTGCGGGGGATTTTGAGTAGTAGGCGCGCCGCGCAGTTCTGTACAATCTGCAGCCTGCGTAGGGTGTATTCTGGGGCGCCGAGATAGAGTGCATTATTAAAATCAAGACGTGATTGAATAAGACCTTGAATGGCTACCTGTTTGGCTTCCATTGGGAGGAGGGGAAATATTTTATTTAGCACCCTCATGATGCCAAAACAGGTGGCTGAGAGTTTTGTGGCTTGGACATTGAAAGTGGCTTGGACATTGAAAGATAGCGAATTGTCCAGTCACACTACGAGGCTTTTGATGCTATTTTTGGGGGTGGTGGGGGGGCCTAAACATGGGGGCCACAGAGAGGGAGGGAGGGCCAGATCTGATGGGCCTAGGAGCATCAGCTCTGTTTTGTCCCCGTTCAATATGATTTGAGAAGGCTGGCATAATGATCTCTTCGCCATGTGGGCACTCCCTGACAAATTCAGGTGGCCAGTCTTTTTCAGCCAGAAGAATGTCATAACCCTTAGATAGTTTTTCCCAAAAGAGTGCTTTTATTTTCCTAGTTATGTCCCCCTCTATTCGGAGTGTGACTTCATATAACTTATGTGGTACACTAACCCTGGTATCCGCAGTTTCAACCTGAATGCATTCATTCAGGTCCACTGTCTCCAGATGATCCTTCAGAATCTTGCAAGCCATGATAACCTCTGCTGAGCTGTCCAGCATTGTCTGGGCCCACTCCCCGTTATTGAGTTGTGTCCTCAAGATCCTCGGATGTCTGATTTTAAGCCTTGCTACCTTCTTTTTGGTGAAAAGAGTTTTTTTATTTTTTAGAATGTGTAGATCGTCTTTGGACTTCACGCGTCTGAAAGGTACGAGAGGAACATGTATCAGTATCTTGATATCTATCAGGTTTTCTCAATTTATCCCTGTTTCTGAGGTTATACCTCTTTTCAGAGGGCTCCTTTTCGAGGGGACCTACCTCTGGATTGAGAACGCTTCTCTTTAGGAAGTGTCTGTCTAGTATTTTCCACCTTCTTTTTAGGAGTAGTGAGTGCGTTTTTAATAAAAAACCTTTTCAGGATTTTCTGTTAGTTCAGGCTTTACTGGTTTCCCTCCCAAACTATCTCTTCCTAGTTCTTCCTAGGATTTTTCTATAATTCTGGCAAGTTCATATGGTTGCTCAGTTACATCAAGTTTTTTTAGTTTTTGGCGTATTGCCACGGATGCTGCTTCACCTTTAATATTAGCTAATATTATAGCTGAGACCTGTTTAAAATCCTTCAGTAACTTCATACCGAGATTTAAAGCAGGCTCTGCCCCTATTCATTTTGAATCTGTTTCAGGACGTCTGGTATTACTGCCATGGACGGAACACCATGGTTTTTGGTGAAAATTGCAGCAAAAACTGTACCCCAAGTGTCACACTCCTCCAGGTGTGGTGTGATCCCCATTGGTAAACCGATTGTTAGAATCCTGTGTTTCTCATGAGGTGTACTATCGGGAAATACTGCCTCAATCTGAGTAATTCTTTGAGCTAACCAGAATGGAATTTGTCCCCTTTTTGTAGGTAATTTACCAATGACTGATTGTATGGTCTGTGGTGTAATTCTGTTCGTGTTCCCCTGATGAGGGGTGTGCTGTGGAATTCTTATAGCAGGTTGGACTGTTAACGTCCACATGACATATTGTACTAATTGTCTATGGATTTTAATTAATTGTTTTACCTGAGCTAACAGTTCTGGACCTATCATTTGTTCAAAGGCAGGATGTAGTGTATAGCTAGCTAGCACAGGCCATGTTGCTCCTGGTCTACCTATTGGACCAAGCCTGGTAATGTGATTTTGATGTTGTAGTGTGCCTTTAAACCAGAGCTGATGCTCTTGGTAAGTTAGTGGAATTTCAATGTCCTCAAAAGGAACGTATTCCGCTGGAGGTTCCTCTATCTTATAGCAGTGGAACACATGTGTTGTTGGATTTGCTTGTGGAAAGATAATCCATGAATAGAATACCTCTGTCTGCAGATATTCATGTGCCTCTATGACAAAACTTACCCTACCAGCTCTTGCTGATAGGCCATTTTCTATAAGCTACATAGCTATTGTTTTCCTCACATTTTACGGGATGTTTATAGCACCCGCATCGTCATGTCGGAAACCTGTAGTGTCAAAACATGGTTGATTTGCTTTTACTGCAGTTCCACTGCCCCCAGGATTGTCATCGTTTGACATTTTGTTAAGACGTTCTGCAGAGCAAGTTTCAAGGAAATAAAGATAAGGTGCACAATATTTTGGAACACTGTATCTTTCAACGTTGAACAAAACCAAAAACTAATAAATACGATTCTTCGTCCTACACAGTTTAAGGCACATTTTTATCCTTTAACCCACTCCAGACATCTATTGTAGTATTTTACGGGATAAAGGGGTCTCTGTGAAAAGCACAACTGAGTTACTCTAGTATTTAGCTTTAAATTAGTGCCTTACCAAACGTTTGGCTCCATGTAGTGTAGTTCCTATATTCCCAATAGGCTCTACACTTTGGAATAATATATCCTATAGATGTGACGTAGGACTTATGTCAATTAGGTCTCTATCGAAATATACTAGACTTAATTGTGAGTGCCAGCTAGAAACTTTCTCGAGTTCACAAGAACGGATTTAGTTTCTGGCAACCGCATAAACATGACAACTTTGTTTCTCAAGATAAAAGTTATCTTCAGAGTCGTGGAAACAATAGATAGATATTTTACTCAGTCATTCATGCATGCTTCATTTCACTAGAGGTGCAGACAAATAGATAGACGGTTGTTTTCAATAAAAGGATTTATTGAGCAGTCTTCTTTCTCCAGCATAAGAAATGAACTGCTACAATCGTAAAACTGGTTGCAAAATATAGTCCATACAGTAAAAACAGTAGAATAAAATAATACTGTAAGAGCATGGTATGGTTCCTAGACCATAGATAAATACATACATAAATAACAGAGGCTAAAAGGTACTCAACTGGTGGTTCTACAATACGCCTACCCCGATGTACCTAACCTAAGCTTAGTACAAGCGAAGAAGTAAGTGAGGTGTAGCATAAATTTAGTATTCTTTGCCAAGAATCTATCCAAGATTTCTCTTAGGGTCTAATCAGCTCCATACCTTGGTTCAGAATGAAGAAGGGAGAGGTGTGGCTCCGTGGCCAGGGTGACTGATGCTGGAATCTGGGGATCACGGTTCGATCCCCGGCTCTGGCGGCAGGTTAGCCCAGCACTATGTGAATCTGGGCAATAGCTTGCTTAATCTTCCTGATGGCCCCCAGCGCCTAGAGACCCATACGGGCGATTGTTCGCGATTTACAAATGTGGAATATTGTTATTATTATAAGATCAATCTCAGTACTCGATTTCCCAACAACCCGCATGGGTAGCTTGGAAAAACTGGAGCTGGATTTCTCGGCAGGAGAAAAGACAGTGTCTCTCTCAGTGCGTCTGCTGGAGTGTTGGCTTCCTTTGGTACTTGCTGTAGCAGGATGCGTCGGGCGAGTAGATAGTCGAACTGCTTCAAACCACTGTGTGCTTGCTATGGCAAGTGTGGGCATATTTATACCTTGAAGGTGCCGAGTTTGACGTAAAGGTGGACATAATAACTTCATCAAAGAGTCTCAGTTCTTTGAAAACTCCATGAGTTCTTGGACAAGTCAGTATTCGAGCAAGGGGAAGTCCCTAGCTGCTGAAGCTAAGTTTTCCAAGAAATCGTTGTGGATTTTCGGAACTAGTGGAAGTAGCCCTGCCGTATTTGGACTGCATGAGCTATGTCTAAATATGGGTATGATTTCTATGCCTATATAAGTGTATGGTGATTTATACCTATATAAGGCCATGAATCGGGAAAATTATAATGGGTCCTAAAATGTTATACAACACTCCCCACATCCCTTTCCACCTGAAACCCCCCCCAGGTACAGCAAGTTTCTATAACAGATCTGGGCACTCGCTTCACCAATGTCCCTCCTTTTTACAATACACACACTGATTCGGCCACAGGGCCGCACCACCTCTACCAGCACCCCGTGACCTTTGAGCCGGACAAGTGCCTCAGCACCTTCCGGACCCCCTTGCAACCTGCTGTAGCAAAACCCTTGTCTTCAAAGCCTTGCTCTTTTTCTCCACCTTGTCCTTTTCCTCATTTTTTTGATGCTCATAATACTGAGCCATACTCAATAACACTGAAGGGTTGGAAGTAGTTTAAGTGCTCTCAGAAGCTTACAGCCGAGCCGCGATTTCAGGGAGCAGATTTGTAACAAACCTATTAGCAAACAAATGAACACCGCCTTCGACTGGCAAATCCTGCCCATTGAAATCCAAGAATACCCCTTCAAAACGAGTGAAAAAATTGGACACACTCATCTGTCTTTTGACAGCATGCCAGTAACTTATCCCAATCCACTTGCCTTAGTGGAATAAGAGAATGCATGTAAGTGATGATACGACTTGGCGAAGCCAAAATATCAGCCCTAGGTTTTTCACTGGGCTTTCACTCCTTGTCCATGCCTTAATCTCATCCCATGTGCCACCCAATTCCACTCTGTCTACCAGCACCAACAGCCCGAAAAACACCTCAATATCTGGTAGGGTCATAACTGATGAGGAGGCGGCCTCTGTTAACTTTTTATAATATGCCGTAGCGTTTTTCCTAGGATCTGGTAACTCACTCTTAAGAGCTAGCACTTTGCTTCTCTTCCACTGGGTATAGACTCACTGTTCCTGAAAATGAGCTGCTACCTGTTGTTGAATTACATCTCCTCCCTGGTTAAGCTGCTCTGGAATGTCAGGATGAAAAATAGGATGCACCTCCTGCATCGGAAATTGGGACACACTAGTTGGAGTATGGTGATGTAATCTTTCTCTATAACCGAGTAACGCCCCAACATTCACAAGATCTTCTTCAGGGGCCATACCAGCTGAATATACACAATCTCAAATATCATAAATTACTTGAGGAACTGTGCCTCCAATACACTGTTCCCACAAGCCAATCAATGTAGCCAACATGTGCTGAAGGGCATGCCGTTGTACAAATGGGTCAAAATCTTTCATCACACTCCGTATATCTTCCACACTATAAATCGGATTCTGAACCCATTGTGCTGCTTAATTTGTAACCATCGTCTTCTCCTCTTCACCCACATCAGACTGAATCCATGCCCGCTCCATTCGCTCATTTGCCGCCGCCCAATCCCCTCCATTCGACTTTCGTATTAGTGTCCCAACACACCACAAGACCACAGATGAAATTCCTTGGGAAGACACAAAAGGTAGAGACGCAGGTGACACTGTCAGCAATGATTGTGTGGTGGGTGTAAGAGATGGAGGTGAAACATGAGGGGAAATAGCAGACACTGCGGGGTTCCTGAAGTTACCACACTCGCAGGTTGCAAAACTGGAGGGGAGACAGATAGGGCTGGAGCCAAAGTTGTTGAATCTGCAGAAAGGCCAGAGGAAGGCGGTGGCACAACATAGGACTGAGATGATGGAGCAGCAGGATATATTCTCTGTGTGGCATAGGGAGGTGGGGGAAGAGTTTCTAACAGATCCTCCACAAAAGGATCCCATCTTCTCAAACAATATAGGACTTATTACATTACAATCGAAACTTCCTATCTGCACACTCAAAACCCTTTTTAGTTTGCTCTTTGTCATAAGCTACAGCATTCTGAACCACTGTTTGTATTGCCTTCTTCCTGGACTACTTCTTGGTACATATACGCCTCTGCTTAGCTTCCTTCTGCCATAGGTGCAAAGTATTGAACATCGACTGCCTACTTCTTCTAGCAAATAATTGTCCTGTAATAAATTCAATTTTTGTTCATCGAAGGTACCATCCTGTGGCTACTTATTATTATTATTATTATTAACATTTGTACTGCACAACAAATCATCCCCACAAGGATCACTTGGCGCACATGGCTGCATACTACTGATAGACGGTGAGAGTATGGCCATTAGAACAGCCAGGTTTCTAGCTACTTCTTAAACCGCACCAGAGTGGAGCAGGCTCGTATCTCATCTGGTAGTCTATTATAATGTAGAGGGGCAAGATGAGAGAAAGCACGCCCACCCATTTTGACTTTGCTAATTTTGCAGGGACAGAGCAGTTTCCGATTGCTGGTTCTGAGTAACCCTGGGTGAAGCACTACGCTACGCTCGCGGAGTTTGCGAAGTTTGCGCAACTTCGCACTACGCGAGCTGCACGTAGCACAGTGCGAACACGCGTAGTACAGCGTAGCGTAGTGCAGCGCTCATTTTTTGCTTGTTCGCGGTCCTGAACGTCATGTTCGCGGCCGCGAGCAAGCAAAATGACATCACGGCGAGATTCTCAATGCGGGGAGGTAAGGTTTCTCATTGTGAGTGGTTGCACATGCTCGCGACCGCTCTCAATGAGAAACTACCAGTTCGCGTTGAGAAAGCTGCAGCTCGAGTAATAATCTACTCGAGCAGCAGAAAACTACAGCTCGCACTGTGCAAGATGCCGTTTTCAATGATTGCACAGTGCCGGATGCTTGTCCGCACTGTGCAATCATTGAAAACACATCTTGCACAGTGCGAACATGCTACTACGCAGCTCGCGTAGTGCTACGTGTAGTTCGCGTAGTGCGAAGTTCACTTCGCGTAGCTTCGTGTAGCGCTACTTCGCGAACTACGCCCACCCTTAGTTCTGAGTTGACGTGCAGGGACATACAGAATTAATTTCTTCCTGATGTAAGCAGGGCCAATTCCCTGCAGCACTTTAAACACTATCGTCAGGAGCTTAAACACTGCTCTCTTCCTGATAGGCAGCCAGTGAAGTTGTTGCAGAAGAGGAAGTGACGGGGTGCGGACAGGTTTGTTAAGAGCCAGTCTCGCTGCCGTGTTTTGCACTACCTGTAACCTGTATGTAAGATCTTCCCTGATTCCAACAAGAAGTAGATTGCCATAATCTAGTCGACTGACTAACAGTGCCTGTATTAATGTCCTCCTAGCTTCCAGGGAGATCCATGGGAAGACTTCCCTCAACATTGGCATAATAGCAAAGCACTTCCCAGAGACCACTTTCACGTTATACTCCAAAGAGAGTTTATTATCTATCATTTTTCCCAGGTTTATTGCTTACTTTTTTGGGACTAGGTGCCACACCAGGTTCCGATGGCCACCAGTCCATCGACCATAGATCCACAGCCTTCCAGAACAAAAGAAAAGAATCTCAATTTTACTCCACTGAAGCTCAGTATTGTCACTCGCATACTTGTGCCACAATGTATGAAACATAATAGGGCCAATACTGTGCTTCACATAAATCTTAAAACTCAGAGTGCCTTCTGGGAGCGCAGGCTGCCTTTCCTCCAGCTGATGCTCAATAGAGCAACAGCGGCACCCCAAGCACCACACTTCACTCCAACAAGGCATCACAGCATCAGACACATTCACTTCTTCACTCAATCAATGTGTGCACACACAAAAAACACACACACATAAACAAAAGAGCTCTCCAAGACAGTCCTTGGACTGCAGCAAAACAAGATAGGCTGTAGCCCCAGGCCTTTCCAAGAATAAGCCAAATTTAACAAGTGGCCTGGCAGAACGTAAAAAAAAATGCTCCGTATCACAAGGGTCCACAGACCACCAAACTAATCAAGACTGTGCAGCACTTACCAAGAATTCAAGAAGAACTCACCCAGTGCATACAGGTCAAACAAGATTATTTTCTACTGCAGACTCTTCGGACCAACCGGTCAGATCCAAGGGTTTGGCCTTTTCAGGACCCCAGCCGAGATCATTACTAGATGAGGAGCCACCCGATCAGACAGGTGGGGCAGCCGCAAAAACCAAGCTCTATCATATGACGATCCCCGATCCGCTCATTCGACCGGACAAAACCCTGACCCCAACTACGGGCAGGATGGATCACCTGGTGGAGTCCCTGTTTGGGTGTCAACTGAAGGAAGTGACTAGGGCCAACCAGATCACTCTCGACCTCCACTAGCCTTCCAAGAATGAAGAGTCGACGATGCAGTAGAGAATACTAGCAAACTGGTTTTAGAGACTTAAAATTTGCATTCTGTCTCCCGATTCTTGAATTCAAATAGCAATTTTCTGTAGCCTAGTAAAGCAATTGGTTCTCCAGTGAAACTTTTTAGAGAAATATCTGGAGATTGCAATCTAGCTCCTATTTCAGGTTTGAATTTCTCTAACCACACCTTCTCATTAACTATGGTGACCCAGATCTGCTGTGAGAGTTATTGTCTACCTGCACATAGTTAACAAACATTTGGGTTTTTTCCTACTATGCTGAACTTCCAGCACTGCTGATGTGGATGTATCAATGCTTAACAACACACATATTAGTATCCCCTTTATCTCTATCTTGCAAATCTGATTCCACCTCATATTCAATGATTTTACAACACTCTTACTGTTTCTCCTATGGCAAATGTTTTGAAAATGTCCAATTATACTATAACCCGAACATTTCTGATTTCGGGCAGGACATTTCTTGTCATTTATTAGATGACCTGTCCACATGTGTACAATTTTAAATCAGAACTATATCCTGATTGCTTTTCTTGAAACATAATTTCTAGAGAGTCGGAGGCTCATTTGGAAACCCCTTGCATCACCAGTACATCACTTTTTCCCATATTATATGTGACGCACCAGCGGCACAAGGGGCTTGCAAATAAGCCCCTAGGTTTCTTGTGTTCACACTGAGATGACTTTCAACTATCCTATTTGTTTTATGCTTATTGACTACATATCTAGTATCCTGTTTATCGTCACTAGTTTGTTCTTTTTTTTTCAGCCTGTACTGCCTTAGTTCGGCTTGCTTTAGGACCTCACTTATTTCTGGTAGAGAAACGTCTAGCCCAAAGATGCTCTTGTATAGAGGAATTGGCTGCATTCATGTCAATTTGGTCCCAAATCAATTCATCATGTATGTGCCAAACTGGTATGTCAATGCTAAGTTCTTTGAAGCAGAGACATACTTTTGAATGGATTCTTCTTATGATTGCCTAATATGAAAACTTTTTTACCTGTCTATTCCCATGCACACAGTGGGAGCATAATAATATGTGTCCAAATCTTTTAGTGCATTAACAAAAACGTTTCCCTGGCCTGGTTTTCTTGGTTTTTTCGCAATGTGATCGTATATTCTCAACCTAATAGGCCCTAAAAAATGTCAGTGTATCTTTTTTCTTTCTATCCGGAGTGAAATCTTCATCTTCGTCAAAGGTAGAAAAATTGTTTTAAAATTCCTCCCCCATACTTGCCATTTTGGCACATTCTCTCCAGATAATGGTGTGAATGGTTGAGGTGGATTTAACTTTAACGTGTTTGCAGAAGCCATAGCAATCGTAGTGCACACTACAGCCAAAAGAGACAGCCTTGATCCTTTCGGTAACAATTTGTGAAGTACTAGTATGATATAATATACACTGTTTGTTATTATTATTATTATTATAATATTTATTATGCATTTATTTGATCAGTATATGATCATTTACATAAAAATATCAATACATAAAAACATACATACAATAAATTTAAAACCAATAAAGCACATCATCATGGACTTATAAAAGAGCATTACAGCATAAGAAAATGTATCTCATAAATGTTTTTAACAGGATGTTATCCTTGTGCAACACAGTGTTAGACTTCAACTAAAAGTTTGTTCCTGGCCCAACAGGCATAGAGCAGGTACCTTGATACAGAAAAGACAACCCATTTCTTAGTATCAGATCTTACTATTTGCAAAGTTTTGGCAGCTCAGGAAATAGACATTAGCTGGCAGGCTGAAACATTCCATTTCCTTCAGAACTTCACATAGGCAGCAAAATATTTTTCACAGTTACCATAACTCTTCCCATCATATCAGTGGTTTATCAAAGCGTTTGATGATACTGCTTTAAAGGTGTTTGTAATTTTCTTATTCAAGTTTCAAATCTGAAATGTTCTTTGCAAGTTCCTCCTTTTTTTGTCTCATCAGGTATGGATGAACAGAAATGGGTTAATTTAAGCATCTTGCAGACTTTACTATTTTCTGTGCGTAAAATGTATAATGCCAAGCGATCCTGCAAAACCATTAAAAGGATGGCAATCGCCTCAGTGTTTGCTACTAGCAAAGCTCCAGAAGTATTAGCTGCCAGGTTGTTGGCAACAGTTGACAGTTTTCTAATCTTTCTGTCATTTAGAATGACTCCTACAGGTGGAATGGTTGCTCCAAATACATCTTCTACTAATTGAGCTTAGTTCTCTGCAGTACTGGTATGTCTGTGTGGTGGTGTTATGGTTAATGCACCTAGACTATTTATATGGTCCATTTTAGGAAATAGCAAACCTAAAAAACAATTATTCTCCCAATCAGCAGGTAACAGAAAATTTGCATTCTGCCACAAACAAAATAAACCCCTTGAATTCCAGATTCCTCTCCTTTTAAAATGTACTATGTATGACCCATTAACCCCTTTGATGTTGCGGACGGCCCCCGGCCATCCCACGTGATGGTGGGCGTGTACGGAGGACGGCCGTGGGACGTCTGAACCCCGCCTACTGATTAGAATGCTAGCACTGCAGCGGAATTCGCGCTGCGGTCAAGTTGTTAATTCAAATATGTGTTCATAGCTACTAATTTACCCATGTCTGTAATTTTGGTGTCCTTCTTCTGTTGACTATCTAACGTAATTTTGGATATACCGATTTCTTCTTAAATTTATCTTCCTGCGAAAAATTCAAGACATCACTATGTTTGTCTTTAATATGTGTCATGTTAGTGTTTCTTTCTTTTAATAACATGATAAAACCCTTTTCTTAAGGTTATAACAAGCAGGTACAATTATTCTGATAAGCTTTAACACTATCTATAGGTCTGTGTGGAATAAAATAATACCAAGCTGTGTCCATTTCTTTTATTTGTGATTATAAATCCATGCTTTCTATTAAAGGCACTCTAGAAAGTATTAGGTCATAGTGAGGATAGAAATATTCAAAGTGTTCGAATCTATGTGGAAGTGCAAGCAATATACTACATGAGATTCCATAAGATAATGGCATGTGGTAACAAGTGACTTCTTCTGATGTTAAATAAGCGCAGACATAACCGTCCTTTACACCCATGGCATGTGTGTATTCCTGTATTAATCTAGAGTAAATATTTGTTGAAATGTAGGCAACTAAGGAAGCTTTCAATTGTTCTTCATCATTCAGATATGTATATCTTTTTGTTGTGCTTGTATTCCTTTTTTAACTTATTTTTATTACAGCACTGCACATATATTACAGTTCATGTAAATTTTACAGTTTATAGGCTAATCGTTAATGTATTACATCAAAGCAGACTGTTTTGGCACGCATGTGTTCCACTCATTAGTCTCATTGCTGAGTGCATAGTAACTATACGGTACATAGAGCCTACCTCACCCAGGAGAATTGTGTGCAGCAATACTTTATCTTAACTTATAGTAAGAAGGTAAAAATAAAACACAAGGAACTGTGGCAGCAACTGGTGGCGGACACCCATCCCCTAGGAAATAGAGGTAGGACATCCAGCACAGGACGATCAACAAGAGAGGAAGTAGGGGGCGAACTACACCATTCCCTGGTGGAAGTTATTTCTAGGTGTGTGAGCAGGGATTTGCGTGGAGGTGGTACGACTGGACGTCTGGGTTGAACTCTCCACTCTCACGTTCTGGCCCTCTGATGCCTGCAGTCTCGCCAATATATATCCCTACTCTTCCAGATCACACTCTACATTCTCGACTGTATGTAAGACTCACAGACAGCATTCTTCAGCTACCCCCAGGTTCACACATCCACCCTCCATCTCCTGAGCCGGGGGTGAATATCATGGGTCCAGTGTATTGCAATACGACGTTTAGACAAGAACGAGGGGCATATTACCAAGCAATAGCGATAATTATCGCTATTGCTTGGTAAGCGTGAAAAAATTATCGCCGAGCTGCGGCGATTTTTATCACAGATAAACCCTGGTATTACCATGGTTTATTTCAAATGCGATAAAAATCGGCCGCAATGCATAAATATCGCTGAATAGTCAGCGATATTCATGCATTAGCGAGCTAATGCTCTTAGCCATGTTATCCACCTCCCATTGGATAACATGGCTAAGAACTGCTCAGGGCAGGTGTTAGCTTTTGGAGATATTCGCGCTTAGCGCGAATATCTCCAAAAGTTGGTAATAGGAAATAGCGATGTTAGCGACTTTTTCCATTCGCTAACATCTTGGCACGTCCACTTTGCATGTAATTAGTGATAAATATCACTGACATGCAAAGTGGGGCCCAAGATGGTCGCTATCTCCTACTAGCTGTCGCTAACTGGTGTTAGCGACAGCTAGGTAATAGGGAGATAATTTTATCTCCGCTTTCTTGGCTTTTAAAGCCAAAAAAGCGGAGATAAACCCCCTTGATAATATGCCCCTAGGTGAGTGAATTTGTACCACATACAGGTTCCTTTCTTTGGTGTCCGAAGTAGTCCTAGTAACCACTGCTTAACTGACTCCTCTATTCGCGAGGTCGTAACCGTGACGTAAATAATTAATTTACTCTCTTAATTTCTATGCAGGTAAGTACTTAATCAATAATAACTCAGATCGGAAAGAAAAAACCAGAGTCCGTGGTGTTAGAGTTTCTAAGGGTTTTATTCCTCAAAAAGGAATGGTCATGACCAGGATATCGGATTCTGACCACCACAGGGGTGTCAGAAGGGATAGAGGAATAGAGCGCGCTCCATTTTATTGACAATACATAGCTTATATACTTAATCCATTTCATAAGCAACAGTGCAGGAGGCGTAACAGTTGAGAGAAGACAAGATAACAGTATACACGTGGTACTAGTACGTAATCAAGAGGCGTGAACTGGAGGTGTGTGCTAGAAACGTCACTGATAGGTGACGCGGGTGGGTGGCATCAAGCAGAAATGTGGCAATGTCAGCAGAAATCAGAAGCTTGGATGCGCGCGCAGCTACATGACGTGTGATTGGAGGGGTGCAGGGGACTTGACATTTACACTGACGGAAAGAGACAGAAGACAGAAGTCTGGCATGTCAGATCAACTTGTACTTCTATCATATCTGATATCTGATGTTTAGGAACCATATTATCTGGGCGGAAAGGTCTCTGCCCATAGGTGATCTGGTACATCTTTCAATCTGACATCAAAATCTCGTAAAACATAATGACCCTTGAAATCCCGTAGAAAGAGTCTAACTCCCTCCGGGGAACAGCATATTATAGCTCCTAGAGCTTTCAAAGTTTTAATTCCTAACAAGTTCTCTGGGCATGAATTCGTAAGTAATAAATCTGTAACTCGTGATAAGGGACCCACAGCCAAGGATACTGGTTCCGATACTTCATTTACAATAGGCTGTCCTGAAAAACCAAGGGAAACGTTCTGTGAGCCTGAGAGGGGTGCCCCTGGGACTTCATTATGACTGATAGTGGTGCGGCTTGCCCCTGTGTCAATTAAAAACTTTCTGTCTTTTCCCAATACGTGACTGTGTACATAAGGACCTTCTTGATCTACAGGAATTTCAATAAGAGGCAAACCACCTTCCCTCTCTAGGCTGTTTCATGTATATCGGGGGTAATCTGGATATGCCGATTGGGCATACTGGTACATCTGTTGCGAAACTTGCTGAGTCGCGGCAATGGGCTGTGGTCCTGCTACTGTCTGTGCTGTATGAGATGGAGCATGCATAGGCTGTGTATTCTGCATTGGCTGTACATTTTGTGAGGTCTGTTGCTGGACCTGATCTTGTCTAGGCGGATGCGGTCTTTCTTTAGTTTTACCTGTTGCTATGTTATGTTTCAGGACTGGGCATTCATGTACGTAGTGACCTGGCTGTTTACAGTAATTACATGTCCCTTTAACGGAAACTGTAGTGTGACTTGTCTGGGTCCCACCTTTTCTCTGACCGTCGGCTGGAACTGTCTGAGCTACTAACATTTTCATCTTGGTGTCTTTCATACGTTTCTGTTCTTGATCCTGTTCTTCTCTAATTCTGTTCTGATGGTATTGTAACATCTGTAACATCTGGGATGGCGTATTTGCCTGCCAAGTACTTTCAACCTTGTACACTCTGTTTTTAACTAATGGTAGGGAGTTCTCGACTAGTTTTGATACAAAAAGGTGTGGATATGATTCGCTACTTGGTTGTAGGCCACTATTTATAATGAAACATTTCTCAAATCTGGAATAGAAGTCACTAGTATCTTCATCATGTTTCTGTTTACAGGACGAGATTGCGTCCCAATCTTCCTTTCTAGTTGTCAATAATCTTGGCAGAACCTGTACTATTAATCCGGGTAATGCTTTAGTCTTGTCCCCAAGGCCTACCCCTGGGATCCGTTTGCTTTCTTCGTCTTCTATTTCTGCCCATGCAATCTTTGTGTCCCCCACTTCCCATTCTTTTTCCTTTAATTTCTCGTAAATGCCCGTGGGCAACAGTACTTTTAACATTTTCATGATATCATCATACGTGTAATCCCCCATTAACAACATGTCTTTAAGCTCTCTGTGAAAACCTGCAGGGTCTTTATCATGACACGGAACTAGTTTCTTCATTTCTAACAGTTCTAACTTAGTCAGTGGCGTGTGCACATATACACGTTTCAAGGCATGGTCCGCACCCATAACTGGGTGTACTTCTCGTAAGGGGTTCTGGCTTTCAATGCCACTTCCGCATTGCATGTGGTACATTTTCCTTTCTGGAGGCGGGGCCGGAACATATTCAGAACTTATGAAAGTGTTATATTTATGTCGTTGTTCTAGAATTATTTGTATTAACTTGGTACTGAAACCTCTCCATATATCCATGAGTAGTGCTTCTAATGTTTCGTGTAAGGGACCTGGATCAGAATGTTTATTTCTGTATTTCGTGAGGAGGTGCTGAATCATGTATACACCTGCTAATTTCTGTTCGTCTGGGGAAAGGTTCAGAAATGTCTGAGCTAAAGTCTCATCATTATATATGTCCGGATTTTCAGCCCATAATATGGCTGACCGGGCTAGTTCTTGTTCATCCATTGAATTGAGTACGTGGTACCCCATTCTTTCTCGTAGTCTTTTATCAGTCTCCTGGAACTGGTGTTCATAAGAATTCGGGTTTGTTAAAGCAGAGAGAAAAACTCTCTTGTTTTCTGGGCGGATGCCTTTCCTAAGGTAAGTTCCCTTACCTACATACGCTATAGTATCTGGAGTCCTTTCTGGTTCTTCATGTTCTTCTTCCTCCTCGGAGGAAGCTTTTTCTTTCTGGTGTGCTGTTATCACTGCTTTTCTAATTTTCTTGTACATACTGGCTATGCAAGCCCCCTTGTCATGTTTTCCTTCGGCTATGTTTTGACCCCACTTGTTTAGTGCATCTAATTCACTTTGATCTGTTCCAGGCCTGTCTCGTTCTCTTATTAAGCAATTTATAAAAAATCGTAGTATTTGTGCTTGAATGTCAACTTTCTGTTTCTCCATGGCATCCTTGATACTGTCAGGGTCTTTCCCTGTCTGAACAAACTCGTATATTCTATCTAGACGGTCCTTCATTCCTACATAGCATAGCAAGATATCAGTAGCAGATCTCAACCGTAGTGATGCCAATATCATTAGATCGTTTTTACCGGGTACTGGATCATATCTGCAAACGGAAAGGTTTTCTTTAAATGCGTCAAGTCGGGGTGACCTGAACGTGAGAGGACTCTGCATATCCCTGAGATTGAATCTGTGTGTTAATGGCGGGGTCCGTAGACCCGCGGTCGCACCTCCTGAAGCGGATGCTTGGGCATTATCTCCCTGTGGAGTCTGTACCTGAACTTGAATTTGTCGTTTGGTAGGATCAGGTAGATGTGGTTTCGGTAGGTCAGTTTTCGGTATGGGAAGTGGCGGAGCTGGCGGAGCGGGGGAGGTCTGTCGCGGTACTGTCGGGACATGATCCGGGGGCGGGGTGCCACCCCCGTCCCTGTCATTGGGCAAGGCACGAACAGGCAGATTGGTGTAAGCCGGTGCTACATCCTCTAGATAAGAATTTAGGAATATGTATTTAGTAGTCTTATGCATTACTTTAGTTGGAACTAATGGTGGCGGTAAGTTTTTCGGTATTTCTGATAGGGCCTCAGGTGTACCCTCGGCCGCGAGATACATACCATTTACGAGATTGTTTCGGGCACGGTCTATTTGTTCTGTTTTTACTCGGATCCCTTCAGTAACTAACTCGTTTTCTTGAGCCTTTTCTGATTCTTTAAGTCTGTCTTCTCTACGGAGTGCTTTCTCAGCACGCTTATGTGATTCCTTACGCCAGAATTCTATGGCGTCTTTCTGAGATTGTCTAGCTTTCTTTTTCCATAATGCTTCTTCTACCTTCATGATGCACTCGGCATCCCATGTTCCGGTAACCGGCCATCTGTGTCTTTCGTCTAGGTGTTTGGTATAATCGGCCCATAAGTCTAGATACAATATGGCATCTATGCCATGTTTATGATACATAAAGTTACCTGGAGTGTCCCGAGGGGGGATAGGAATTTCTTCCTCCAGTATTCCTTTCCTAGTTCCTAACTGTTTTAACTTGTTGAAAAACGGCATCTTGTTTACTTGTTACTGAATACTCAATCCTTACTCCTAAATACTAGTTACAGCTACTTTATACGAGAAACACAATAATGCACATTAAACGGTCACATTCATACCACGACATTAATCACATGAAAAGACATTTGAAACATAGATGACTACCCCTTATACTGGATGTACTGCTCAACAGTACAGATACACTGGTGTAACAGTGCAGAAATTCAGAATACTAGATATACTGCTAAACAGTACAGATACACTGCCTAAAAACAGTGCAGACCGGACTTGTGTACCCAAACCCGTCTAGATACGTCCCAGCAATGGTACTCACCGGGAAGCACGGAAACAGAAGGCCTCGGAAAACTCGACTGGACTCGACTCGATACTTCGGAAAACTTCGGAAAACTTCGGAAACCTGGTGGGCCTCTTGACACCTCGGACCTTGCTTCTTTCGGCTAGGCTCTGGTCGGGATCCTCCGCACTCCTCACCGCCTCGTCTGGGCACTGATCGCAGTCTTCGTCACCTCCGTGGGTCAGAGGGAGATGCAGGAAATCCTGCCGGTACGCGTTGGTTCCATCTAACTGATGGCAGGGGACAGAGCTTGCAATGCGCCAACCGGCGCGTGAGGTGGGGGAGGGGTCCCTGTTCGGGCGCCAAAATGACGTAAATAATTAATTTACTCTCTTAATTTCTATGCAGGTAAGTACTTAATCAATAATAACTCAGATCGGAAAGAAAAAACCAGAGTCCGTGGTGTTAGAGTTTCTAAGGGTTTTATTCCTCAAAAAGGAATGGTCATGACCAGGATATCGGATTCTGACCACCACAGGGGTGTCAGAAGGGATAGAGGAATAGAGCGCGCTCCATTTTATTGACAATACATAGCTTATATACTTAATCCATTTCATAAGCAACAGTGCAGGAGGCGTAACAGTTGAGAGAAGACAAGATAACAGTATACACGTGGTACTAGTACGTAATCAAGAGGCGTGAACTGGAGGTGTGTGCTAGAAACGTCACTGATAGGTGACGCGGGTGGGTGGCATCAAGCAGAAATGTGGCAATGTCAGCAGAAATCAGAAGCTTGGATGCGCGCGCAGCTACATGACGTGTGATTGGAGGGGTGCAGGGGACTTGACATTTACACTGACGGAAAGAGACAGAAGTCTGGCATGTCAGATCAACTTGTACTTCTATCATATCTGATATCTGATGTTTAGGAACCATATTATCTGGGCGGAAAGGTCTCTAGGGCAGAAGCTATTCTATGCTAACTGTGGATGCGTGTATAAGCGCCTAAGTGTCTGCATGAGAAGCGTGGGGGCTCGGGGCCTTCCATGGAAGCATGGTAACAGAAGCTATGAATTACTTGCACTGAGACGGGTCGGCCTTTTGGCTCTGCAGCTGGGGAGGATGTTTACTGAAGCTAGTAGGCAGGAATGCATTTTCGAGGAGCGGAACAGATAACTCGAAGGTTATAGTCAGTCTTGGCAGAAAGCAGGCTGAGCTGAGCGCAAGGGGCCGCGCTGGAAGTAAGTCAGAGTTCACGGGTACAGAAGCAGCCTGGGCTGAGGCTGTCAGAGTCAGAAGCCAAAAAAAAAGAGGCTCGATGGCAGAGATTCAGGGCCTACTTTGCCAGAGCAGGAAAAACATGTAAAGTACACTACAAAAAGACGTTGGCATAGCATACTTAGGAACGGACTATTTAACCCATTCAGGGTGAATCTGAAAGAGGGCAAGTTAACGTTGGACGCAAATGTATTTGCGTCTTCGTAGCTGGCACAGGAGGGAAGTTACATGCACTTTAAGCTGGTACATGGAGTCGGTGGGGTACGCGCTAGGGAACATAACTTGACCATAAAATTTTATATTTCCTCAACCGTCCAGAGCACCTGGATCACTGGTTGCCAATATGACTGCAGTCGTGCCCAGGTCCAGGTTATATGTATAAAGGAGGCTGGACATATGCCACAATGGGGGCATGATGAGGAGCGTCCAAAATTGAAATTGCTAATATATGAGGCATTAAATAAGTGCAGTGTAGTTAAAAGAAATTGAGTGAGTTTGAACCTTGCGTTTCTGGCTACCTTGCGGACTTGAACAAATGCCCTCTTCCACTTGCCCTCGGTCAGTAGAATTGGCAAATTCATTACCCATCTGTCTTTTATCGCAGAGACCTCAATTGTGCAATCTGATTTTAGAGCTTTAGATATACATGAGATTAGCCCGCTGGTGGACTTCGGATCAAGCAACAATGCAAATGTGTGTGACTCTTCCTGCTCATCTGGGAAAGAGATCCATACTTCACGAACTGTGCCTGCTATTTTTGTACATTGTATAAAGTGATGGTCCGGCACCAGAAACCACTCCCTCGCCTCGTCGAAGGTAAAGAAGGTCACGGTCATATATAACTTCTGCGCTGTTGTGCAGCCCCCTCATTCCATTTGGTAATATCCATAACAGACTGGATTTTGTGGAATCCCTGCAGCCACCCAAGTGGGAGTGAGCCAGAGTATGGAGCCTTGCGGATGGTTAGGTTGAAAGCGTGCTTCCATGCCTCTGCTACCTGTAGAATTATGATTGGGCATTCCTCAGGGGTCCAGTGGCCTGAGGTTCCGTGACAATCGTAAATGGTGTTTTCGACTCGCACAAATATGGTCGAGTCTGGTATCTATGAACCGCAAATGACGAGTTTAGTAAGTGTGCGCAGTTTCGCTGTGCTAACTTAAACCGTTCGTTTGTTATGTGGGTTTTTCATCTGTACCCACGGGTTCCATCTTAGATACGGCATCCATTTTTGTCTCTTGCCCTCAAGTAGCCAGCGAACGGACGATGTCCGCTTCGCGACCCTGGGACTCCCAAGATATTTGCGGAAGACACATGTTCTTTGTAAGTGTCTTTATGACGAGGGGGATGCTACTGTAAGGCAGATGGCGCCGCTCAAGGCTCATCTTGCCGCACGGACTTATTGTCTCAGCCGTGCATCTCATTAGGCACGTCCCTTTGATGCCTGTATCTCGTGTTTCCCGATACCTCCCCTTTTACACCCTTTCCGATCTCCCCACTGTCTCCGTCTTCCTCTACACCTGTCCTTGTTCCTATTTCGATCTGTTTTACTGCTGATTGGAATTCGCTAATGGTGGGAAGATGGTTTTTACAGTTGGGAACCGCCAAATGTTTCCGCACTTATGTTTCGGACCTGATGTGTTTCAAAGTGACCAAAGCGACCCCTCTGGGGGATAATGATGGGAACCGGGTTGTAAACTTTTGTGTTCAATGCTATCCTATGGGTAAAAACTGTATAAAAGGAGCGATCCACAGAACCAATTTGAAGCAGTCTCCCCAAGTTGTACGTGGTGTACTTGTCGTGACTTCTGTGTTCCCTGCAGCAAATAAACCTTGAATCTTTGACGTCGAAGGAAGTGTCCCGTGTCTCTGTCATTTGTACGCCGGAGCAGGTTACCCACGAAGGTTTCAGGTGTTGTGCCCTGGCACCGCTGGGTCTTAAAGAGCCCAGTCCTTCAGTTGGCGCCCTACGTGGGGCTGCATCAGTGGTACCGGTCCAAGCCCGACGATCGTGAGGAACTTCGTGTGAAATCTCCAAGGGAAGGTGCACTCCGCTTCATCGATCCTGTTGTCGAAATAAGTGGCCCGAAGACTTTTCCCGCGAAGATTCCCGCCTCCTGACGGCTGCGACGGACTGCTGCCCTGACTGTAGACCTGTTTTGGCGCCTGGCGTAGACCTTGGTATAGCGAGACGATTGACGGGCCTTCCTGGTGACGCCATCGATTTTTGAGTTAAGTATTTGTGGGTCGCTCCCATAGTTCTTGGTTGTTGACACTTTAGCGAGTGTTTTTGTTGTTAACGCCGTGTGAGTGTTTTTGTCGGTGACACTTTGCTAGCGTACTTTGTTGTGTTGTTTGACGACTGCAGCCGCCAAAAAACGAGGGTTTTTGTTCTTTGCTGGGACTTGGTAAATCCCGTAACCCTTGAAGTTTGTGAAACTCGGCTAGTGTGCAAGATGCCTGGTCGCAGTACTTTGTTTAGTTGTTTCAGACCTTGCGGTACGGATTCCCGACTGGAGGACTCGTGTCCAATACCTCCGGTTGGAACTCCCACTTATGAGCTCTATAGTAAGCATGGGCTAGGCCCAATTACCTTTAACGATTATTGGATTAAATACACAAAGAAGGACGGCGACATTCGTTGGCCACCTCATGGTAGCTTCGAGGCCCCGATCTTAGATAATCTAGAGATTAAATTGTTTGAAAGAAAGTCAAGGCCGGCCATGTTTGATGCCTTTCGGTTGTGGCGTAAGGAAGCCCGACAGAAAGACATCAGACAGACTAAACGTAATCAGCGAGATAATGTTGCTACCATAGTGAAGAAAGCAGAGCAGTTCCAGCATGATAAGGAGGTTAAGGATAAGGAAGTGTTTGACCGATTACAGCGCATGACTGTAGATAAATGTTATCCTGCTTTGCCTACGGAGTCGAAAAAGAAGGAAGAGCCAGTTGAGGATCCCTTAATGTCTTATCTTATGAAGTCGCCACCTCCGTACGTACAGGGTACCGCAGTTCCTGTGGTCCCTGCCGTACCTATTCTTCCACCTATTCCTCCTCCGCCTGTTCCTCAACCTGCACCCGTTCTTCCGACTGTTCCTGCTCCTTTGTCTGTTTCTATTCCTACTGCTCCTCCGCTTCCACATACTCCTGCTCCCGCTACTGCTCCTGCTACTGCTCCTGTTTTGTTAACTCCTGCTGTTGCTACTGTCTCTACTCCTTCTCTTGTTAGTCCTGTGTCTTATTCTTCTCCCTCTACTCGTAGTCGCAATTCTCCTCTTGCGGCTAGTTTCTTTCATTCGCTCGGACCTGTTCATGGGTCCGCTGGTTCTGATGGTCCTCAGAGACGTAGTCAGCTTCCTGGAAATAGAGAACGCGTTGCGTTATATAATATGGCGATGGGTTGGATGGTAAATCCTCTTAGGTGTCCACCCCGTGTCGTCCTCGATACGTTTTGTCAATTCAATGTACCAACCCAGAGATATGTGTTTAATGAAATGTGTAAGTTCCTTTATGATCAAATAGCGACCGATGCGCCTGACGAGGTGCTCGCCGCTTTGTCTGATCTTCAGCTTCAGTTCGCAAATGGGCTGATAGTGGATACCAACGTTCGACGTGCTGTCGAGCGATTGCTATCTTTTCGTCCCGCTCCTATACCTCAAGCTTTGTTTGTTGAGGATGTCGAAAGACTGCCAGATGAGTCTGGTCAATTCCCTATGCGTGAAGTTCCACCGGTTTGGATACCAGCTAATCCTAATGCTCAACCTCCGGTATTGGCGCACTTCCAGAGAATATGGATACATCTCCCATGGAAACGCTCGGAAGTGTTACAGGTGAAGCAATCTTTGCCTGACCCACGTAAAAATCCTACAGGGTATTACAAGGAATTATCGCAGCTCGTAGATGCTACGGTAATGAATCTTGCCGATATCGATATGTTGTTCGGCAATGTCGTACCGCAACCGGTATGGGCTAAGATTCGCCATGAAAATCATCCGGCTGAATTAGGTGGTGCTTGGGCTGCCATTGTAGCGGCAGATGCCGGACAAATGGCTGCTACTAAACCCGATCAGTTGATTCTTGACCTTCCTCAAAGAATTATTACGCTAATGAAAACTCTTATGCCAGCTATGAAGGTAAATTGGGGCAAATTGTCAGCCTGCAAGCAGAAGAAAGATGAGAGTGTTTCCGACTTCTTTACGAGGTTCGAGGAGGCATTCATTGACCATAGTGGACAGGATATGGGTACTGAGGGCGGTCAAAGGTTGTTCGTGGATAAATTTGTTTCAAACTTACTGCCCGATTTGAGTAATAAATTGAGGAATTCGGAAAGTGCATGGGCCGTTTCTACTTCGGCTCAGATATTGGCTACGGCACAATACTATGAGAATAGAGAGAAAGAAGAGAGCGACCGTGCTGACAAAAAGACGAAAGAGTTAAAAACTAAAGTGTTGCTTCAGCAAGCGTATCCTCCACGTTCGAATCAGAATAATTCACAACAGAATAGATCGCAGCCGCAATCGAACAGATCCCAAACTCGTAACGACTCCTCCTCCCAAAGATCCTTGTTAGGGTACAATCAATGTGCTTATTGTAGACAGGAGGGACACATTAAATTCAATTGTCCTGTTTTGAGCGAACGTAACAGCGGTAACTCGTCTAGAGGAGGTCGTGGTGGTTCGCAGCAGGCATCACGTGGTAGAGGTCGTGGTTCTCAGACTGATCGTTCAGATAACTCATCTAATTCTAATAATTGTTTCGATCAACGTGGATCATCGCAAGGACGATCTGCGCAGTACAATGTAGACGATTATTACGTCGATCAGGAAACTGACGACTGTAACTACTAGGACAGCCGAAGACAAGGAGAGGGAGTGGTATCAGTTCCGGTTGATCAGAGAGGGCCTTACGTCGCAGTTGCTACATCGGGCGTCGTTGAGCCTTTTCTGTTGGACACTGGTGCAGCGAAAAGTTCTATCATGCATTCGAAACTCCTTGGCGCACCTTTGTCTGGCTTAACAAATGTATCCGTTGGATTCTCTGGCGCCCCTGTTAGCAATCCAGTTTCGCGCCCTTTGCCCCTTCAAATTGGGCCACGTGAGCTAGAAGCTCCGTTGATTTTGACTACGGGTTGTGGCGAAAATCTTTTGGACCTGGATTTGCTTAAACGTTTGTATGCGACTTTGTATTGTTCTCCTGCGGGTGTAAAGCTTACGTTAGGAGAGAGGGTTGTCTCTCCTATGTATTTGTCCCTCGATAAGCTCCCACCGGAATTGAGTTCTCTTCCTGCGTCTTTGTGGGCAACAGGTCCAAATGACGTGGGCCTACTTGATATCTCACCATATGTTGTTCAGTTGAAATCTAATGTGCGATTGCCACGTATTCCCCAATATCGTATCTCCCTTGATGGTGAACGAGCACTGTTGGCGATCATCTATGATTTGATCGAGAAAGATGTTATTGAAGAGACTCGGGGAAACGTGTGCAACAGCCCTGTGCTGCCCATTCTTAAACGTACTGATCCTTCAAAACCACCTGTTTATCGCTTTGTTATCGATTTACGGGAGGTAAATAAGATTGTGGTTCCTCAATTTCCCGTTGTGCCTGATATCACGGCGCTACTGACTCTGATTCCAGCTTCTGCATCGTGGTTTTCGGTGATTGACTTGAAAAATGCGTTTTTCAGCATCCCGATTGCCGAGGAGAGCAGGGACCTTTTCGGTTTCTCTCTTGGTGGACGCAGCTTCCGGTTCAAACGCGCTCCTCAGGGCTACTGTGAAAGTCCATCTATTTACAGCCAAGCCTTGAAGGGTCAACTGGATGCGTTTAGGTTGCCGGTCGGTGCGGCCTTGATCCAATACGTTGACGACTTATTGGTGGCTGCTGACACTCAGGACATTTGCAAGATTGCTACGGTGTCGTTGCTGCAACATCTCTGTGAGTTAAATCACAAGGTGTCACCTTCTAAACTCCAATATTGTTGTCAAGAAGTAACCTATCTAGGTCACTTATTGTCAAAGGAGGGAAGGCGATTGACCCCAGAGAGAATTGCAGCAATTGCGCGAATGGCTGTGCCAAAAACCCAAAGAGATGTGCGTGCCTTTCTAGGTATCACGTCGTACTGCAGGCAATGGATTCCTAATTTTTCATTGCTAGCGAAACCATTGGTGGCTCTTACGTGCAAGGATGTTTCGACTCCTTTACCATGGACGGAAGAATGTCAGAAAAGTTTTTCTGAACTGCGTGATTCATTGTGTTCGGCTCCTGTGTTGGGTACCCCTGACTACAGTAAGCCGTTTACATTATATGTTCACGAAAGGGAAGGTTGTGCTTTGAGTGTCTTAACGCAACCTTTTGGTGGTAAGCAACGTCCATGTGCATATTTTTCCTCAACCTTGGACCCGGTAGCTAGAGCATTGCCGAGTTGTTTGAGAGCAACTGCGGCAGCCGCGGTCTCCATCCGACAATCAGCAGGATTGGTCAAGGATAATATGCTTACGGTGATGGTTCCGCATGCAGTCGATACTCTTTTGAATCGAACGAAAACTCAGCACTTGACGAGTGCGAGGTTGTCTGGGTACGAATTGACGCTCTTGGCAAGCCATATTCAGATAAAACGTTGTAACGTTCTGAACCCGGCAACTCTGTTACCAATTAGCACAAAGTCAGATGAAGTAGCAGAACATGACTGCTACTTGAGGACTGAAGAGGAAACAAAAGGTCGAGTGGACCTTAAAAACACCCCATTGGAAGATCCGGATGGTACCTTGTATGTGGATGGGTCATGTTTTAAGTTGCCGAATGGCGATGTGACTACTGCTTATGCTGTTGTAACGTTGAATACTGTTGTTGAGACTGCAAGGTTGAATCAAAATTCTGCTCAAGCTGCAGAATTGATTGCTCTTACTAGAGCGTGTGCATTAGCGAAAGGGAAACGTGTGAATGTGTTTACCGACAGCCAATATGCGTTTGGCGTCGCTCACAGTTTTGGACGATTGTGGAGAGAGAGAGGTTTCTTGACGTCGCACGGTACGAAGATACAGCATGGCCAGCTTGTGAATGATCTTTTGGATGCATTGACTTTGCCTACGCAAGTTGCGATTGTTAAATGTAGTGCGCATCGTAAGGTGACGGATGATGTTGGTCGTGGTAACGCGTTTGCGGATGAGACTGCTAAGGAGACTGCCCGGAACCTTAGCACTCGAATGTATGTGACGAGTTCGGTTAGGTGGCCTACAGAATCGAGTATGTGTGAAGACACTATCGAGAGTGTGAAAGCAATTCAGAATGAGGCCACCGAGACTGAAAAGATGAAATGGAAAGAAAGTACGGGAAAGTTGGATGCGAACGGTTGTTGGATTGATTTGTCGGATCAGAAAAGATGGATGTTGCCTGATGCGTATGTGCTGGCCGTTGTGACAATGGCGCATGGGTTAGCACATATTAGCGCGAAAGGTATTTGTAAGTCGCTGGCTCCTGTGTGGAAGAATGATGGTATTACGAAATGTGCTGAACGTCTGGTGAAGAATTGTATGGTGTGTATAATGTACAATCCTGGCAAAGGAACCCCAACTCCTCCTGGCAGTTTTGCTCCTCCTTCGTATCCCTTTGAGGTGATTCAATTGGACTTCATCCATATGGAGCGATGCAATAACCTGAAATACGTTTTAGTTGTGGTTTGTGCATTCTCCCGATGGATTGAGGCCTATCCTCTCAAAGACAATACTGCTTTGTCTACTGCGAAAATCCTACTGAAGGAATATTTTCCTCGGTATGGAATGCCTAGAGTTGTGTGGTCAGATAACGGAAGTGAGTTTGTGGGTAGTGTGATGAAGAGTGTGTGTAAGGGCCTTGGAATTAACCAGAAATTCCACAGCGCCAATCATCCCCAGTCAGCTGGATTGGTTGAAGGGTACAATGGCACCCTTAAACTAAAGTTAGCAAAGATTCAGGCTACGACTGGTCTTTCGTGGCCTGACGCTTTACCTTTGGCATTACTGTCAACTAGGGCGACTGTACACTCCCGAGTAGGGCTTAGTCCCTATGAGATAGTGTTCGGCCGTCCTGCGAATGTGTGGGGGGTTCCTAGGCCAGGAATGTTTTCTGATCTTGAGTACCCAATGTTGATCGATTATCTACATGACTTGACTGCTAAACTGAGGTTAATTCACCAACAGGTTTACGACGCATTGCCGACGCAGACGGAGGGTCCAGGCCACCAGCTCCAGCCCGGAGACTGGGTGGTGACGAGAAACTTTTCACGCAAAAATAACCTGGACCCGAGGTTCACCGGACCCTACCAAGTGCTCCTTGCCACGAGGACTGCTGTTCGTCTTGAGGGACGTAAGAATTGGGTGCATGCCACGCACACCAAAAGAGTCCCCATCCCTTTGCCAGCAGACCCGTGGGTAAGAAGAGGCATTGCGTCATCTGAAACAGAAACATTGCCGGCGTTTGTGCCTTTTAGCGACGCACAGCTTGTTGAAGAACCCTCAGCGCAGCAGAAAGACACTGTTGAACGATTAGCATCAAAAGACTCAAGACCAGAACACTCAACTGATCAGCAGGACGCTGTCCCTTCAACGGATCCTTTGTTTGACGAGCAGACACGTCCTGGGAAAACCCGATACTTTTTGCGATCTCGCACTAAGGACAAATAAAAAGATCTTGCCTTACTGTATTGACAACTGCATTATCCCGTTTTCCGTGATCAGTTTTGAACTTTCGTATTACTGTGATTATTTTGTATATATATATATTGAGTTTCATTCCTTATACTTTTGCTTTTACAGCTGAGAGACTTTGTTTTTGCATACATACATACTGTGCATTGAAGGCCGTAGGGCCGCGCGCGTACTTCCTTCTGGACAGTAGGTCTTGACGCTAGGTTAAAGGCCGTCGGTTCCTGGGAACTCCTAGGGATTGACTATTGCTGCACAGAACGAAGTGCGTCAAGAAACGTTGCGGACGGTCGTAGGGAATGGCATTCTCGAAGCTGAATGATTTGGAGGGAGCTCAAGTCCACAGATTCAAGCTGCAGCAACTCAGTCGTACCAAATGTTTCATATTCCAACTGTTTGTATTGTTTTTGACTGCTTCTGCATTATTGGCGGGTGGGGTGTATTATACGATGTCTTACTTCTTGCCTGCTACTCCTACTCCTGACTCTAATCTTACCTCTACTGTTTCTCCTCATTCCTTTCACATGTTACCGGAACACGAACAGGCTAGACGTGTAGAATTCCGCAACAATTCCTTTATTCAGCTCCTTCATCAGCATCAGTTAGTGGTTAACACTACTAATTGTTGGGTGTGTGGGTTGATGCCACACACTACGGATAAGGGAATTCCATATCTGGTGTTACCATATAGTTCCCAAGGGTCAGCTCGAGCATTTCAAACAATGTTTCGAAGCGCACTGGGTTTCCACCCCATTCGAGAACCACGTTCCCCCTACTCTGGTCCTACTTCGTATCAAAAACCTTTGTCGATAGCAATAGAGGATTTAGATATCGATATCTATGATCCCTCGCTTATTCCCGAAGAAGAGATACAGGCCTATAGGGTCCTAAGTAGAGGTGAATATAGTGTGTTCACTAGCGAAAAGCAGCTTAAAAGCTCGCCTCCGATATGGGTCGTACCCCACACTGGTAATTTCTGTCTCATGGGTCGTGGTCGAAGATCGCAAGCCCGACTTGGAGCAAGTGCTTGCACTGAAAATTACATTCTGCCGATGTCCTCGTCCCCTGTGTTCCTGGCTGCCAAGGGTACATACTTTATCTGCTATGATCGTGCATACACATGGTTGCCCGCTGACTTCATGGGCTCATGTTTCATTGCAAATCTGTTGCCTCCGACGTTCACTGTAGATGCCGATTATCACAAGACTAGAATTGTACGAGGCGTAATTAGCGAAGAGGATACTGCCGGTCAAGAGGCAGGAGACTTTTTCAAGGGTTTCCTCCCGTTTTGGGGACCTATGGTCAATAGTAGGAACCTGAGACAGTTGACTCGAGTGGTAGAATCTACAGCTAATATTACTGCCAGTGCCCTTGGTAATATCACCACAGAACTTCAGGCGGAGAGACTTATGATGTTACAAAACCGTATGGTTTTAGATGTCATCTTAGCAGATCGAGGTGGGGTATGTAAGGTGATCCATTCGAGCTGCTGCATTTTCATTCCAGATAATGCTCCTACTGTCTATCAAGCCATCTCGAGGTTGCATAAGATCTCCGAATCCATACACGTGGACGTAGGGGATTGGACGCTACTTGGATGGTTTTGGGGCCTGATGTCGACTTGGGGTTGGAAGATTCTGATGATCATCGGAGTCGTTGTAGTGTTCCTGTTCACGTGTTGCCTTTGTGTGCAGTGTGGTCCTGCCTTATGTGGCCTCTGGGCTACAACGTGTATGAGACAACCACCTGTTACCAAGGGGACTCGGTTGGACAGAGCTATGCTACAGCAACATCTCGATGGTTTGATGAATATCGAATATGATTCCGACTAGTGCTTGCCTACATGAGGGCAAAAGGAGCGTCTGAGGTTCCGTGACAATCGTAAATGGTGTTTTCGACTCGCACGAATATGGTCGAGTCTGGTATCTATGAACCGCAAATGACGAGTTTAGTAAGTGTGCGCAGTTTCGCTGTGCTAACTTAAACCGTTCGTTTGTTATGTGGGTTTTTCATCTGTACCCACGGGTTCCATCTTAGATACGGCATCCATTTTTGTCTCTTGCCCTCAAGTAGCCAGCGAACGGACGATGTCCGCTTCGCGACCCTGGGACTCCCAAGATATTTGCGGAAGACACATGTTCTTTGTAAGTGTCTTTATGACGAGGGGGATGCTACTGTAAGGCAGATGGCGCCGCTCAAGGCTCATCTTGCTGCACGGACTTATTGTCTCAGCCGTGCATCTCATTAGGCACGTCCCTTTGATGCCTGTATCTCGTGTTTCCCGATACCTCCCCTTTTACACCCTTTCCGATCTCCCCACTGTCTCCGTCTTCCTCTACACCTGTCCTTGTTCCTATTTCGATCTGTTTTACTGCTGATTGGAATTCGCTAATGGTGGGAAGATGGTTTTTACAGTTGGGAACCGCCAAATGTTTCCGCACTTATGTTTCGGACCTGATGTGTTTCAAAGTGACCAAAGCGACCCCTCTGGGGGATAATGATGGGAACCGGGTTGTAAACTTTTGTGTTCAATGCTATCCTATGGGTAAAAACTGTATAAAAGGAGCGATCCACAGAACCAATTTGAAGCAGTCTCCCCAAGTTGCACGTGGTGTACTTGTCGTGACTTCTGTGTTCCCTGCAGCAAATAAACCTTGAATCTTTGACGTCGAAGGAAGTGTCCCGTGTCTCTGTCATTTGTACGCCGGAGCAGGTTACCCACGAAGGTTTCAGGTGTTGTGCCCTGGCACCGCTGGGTCTTAAAGAGCCCAGTCCTTCAGGCCCATCATGAGATATCTCGACAATTCAGTCCTGTTTCCCCAGTCCACCAGCAGTGCCTTTTCTACATTGCGACCTTCAGCACACCACTGTGTTGCATATTCTAGCAGCCCGCATAAAAATAGAGACTGAAGTCTGAGAGTCCTAGTCCCCTCGAGCCTGTATCCAGCTTTAAAATCTCAAGTGGTACCCTGCTGCATCACCAGGCCAACACCAACGAGAGTAGGAGACTGTGCAGGGTGTCGAAAGCCTATTTCATGAAACTGTAGAAGGAGTTCTGTAAGGGGTAGAGGTGAAGGGGAGCATAACCATCCTTATCATCGATACCTGTACAACAATCGAGAGGGGAAGCGTGTTCCAGGACCCGATCAACTCCCTCAAGCACGCAATAACCGCTCCCAAATTTAGGTAATACTGTGCATCTAACATGTGAGCTGCCTGTAAACTCAAATAGCGAAAATTATCACTCTCATAACTTCACAAAGGTCTGAGTGATCACCCCTTGCTAGCACCACCAATGGGAATAGAACAGTTTTTTGGCGATTAATGTGCAAGCCCAAAATGGACCCAAAAGAGGCTAATATGTCTACGAGTACTGGTACTGCCTCCTCCAGTCGATGGACATAGAGAAGTGCATATTCTGCGTATAATTAAATGACGTGGGTGTGACTATCAGTAGAGATACACCACTGGTCCATTTCTTATCGGAACAGGATCACCAATCGCTCCATCAGCAATGCAAAAAGAAGCAGCGATAATAAAGATCCCTGCCTTGTTCCCCTTTCAATGGGTATATTTTCAGATACCAGGCCGCCACTGCAAATCCAAACTCTTAGTTGATAATAGAGCCGTCTGACCCAAGCCATGTACTCCCTACCACATCCCATTCTCCTCAGGACCTCTCATAAGTACTTCCATCGCATGGTGTCAAATGCTTTCTTGATATCCAGGGTGACAACTGCCTCCCAGACATCGTTGTCTGCCACTGAGTGTAACACTTATGCGAGCTGGCGTATATTCATATGTGTTTTGCTTCCCGGCATAAACCCGCATTTGTCTTCATGGACCAACCGTGTTACCACTCTACTTACACGCATTGCCTGAACTGTGGCGAGTAATTTAACGTCAGCCCCCAACATTGACAAGGGTCTGTAAGTGCCAATATCATGTGTATCTCTGGCCGGTTTCGGGAGCATGACTAACTGTGCGTCTCTCATGGACTGTGGCAAAACTCCTGATCACTTGGCCTCCTGGAGGGTTTCCAATAGTCTAGGAAGTAACAGATTGGCATTTGTCCAATGGAAATCCACTGGGAGGCCTTCTGGGCCCAGTGATTTTGCACCGAGCCATGCCATGTGCTGCCTCCCATAATTCATCAAGTTGGATCTCAGCATCTAATTTTGCCACCTGAGGTGAGGGAGAGGCACATAATCCAGAAACTCCAGGGCTTCTGTTGGAGCTGCCTCAGGGCACTTCAGATACACTGTGGCTAAGTGGTCATGCAGTAGGGACTTAACCCCTGCCTGTGTAATGGCTGTGGTGCCATCAATCAATCAATCAATCAGGGGTTTGTAAAGCTACTCACCAATGAGGGTCTCAAGGCGCTGCCTCCGTAGGGTGCTAGATCATCTGAAGAGCCAGGTCTTTCCTGAACTAGAGTAGAGTGGGGCTTTGCCAGAGATGGAAGGGGAGGTAGTTCCAGGTTTTGGCTGCGAGGTAGGAGAAGGCCTTTCCACCCATTCTGGTCTTGTAGATACATGGAGCGGTGGTCAGAGAGAGGTCAGCTGTTTAGAGGTTTCTCTTGGGTGCGTTGAAGGAGAGGTTGTTGTTTTGGTATGCTAGTCTGATGTTGTGGAGACCTTGTATGCGTGCATGAGGAGCTTAAAGGTTATTCTTCCTTCAATGGGGAGCCAGTGGAGATCGCAGGGGTGTTGGGTGATGTGGTTGTGACGGGGATGTCTAGGATCAGTCTGGTTGTGCCGTTCTCGACTGTCTGGAGCTTGTGGAGGAGTTTTTTGTTGATTCAGGCATAGAGGGCATTGCAGTACTCCAGTCTGCTAGTTATGAGGATGTGTAGGACCATTGTTCTTGATTCAGAGGGGATCAATCTGAACGTTTTTCAGAGTATGCAGAGGGTGTTGAAGCAGGCCGAGGATGTGGCGTTGATCTGGCAGTTCATGTTGAGTGATGAATCCAGTATGATGCAGAGGATTTGTGCATTGTCTATTGGGGTGGGGGAGGTTTACGAGAGCAGGGGTTTACCAGCTGTTGTCCCCAGCTGTTTTTTCGAGTTGTATTTCAGGCAGCTCTTCTTCATCCTGGTGGCAATGGCTTTCATCCATTCTTGGAAGTTGTGCCTTGTGATGTTGTCATGGGGATGAACCTTACATTTACACTGTTTTAAGTTGTCATGAGCTTATTAGAAGTTTAAACGCCATTTTTCCTTTCTGCTGCCTTTGCACATGGCACACATTATTATAAATGTTTAGAGTTTTGCAGAGTGTTTGGCTTCACACGAGAATAATATGTTTTTCTATATTAGCAGCCTTGCTTGGTAAGCTTTGTCTGAACAGTGAGTGCCGAGGCCTTCAAGGTTATTTCAACACAGTGGATGTTGTTCGGACTGATCAGCGCACGTTCTAGACATAACATATATGCAGCTGTGGCCACCTCTGATTTTGACGCGTTTAATAATGCACTGCGTAGGCATAATTACAAACAGTTGGAGAACATTTGCATGCAGAGAGCTGGTGCAGAAATTGATGTGATCCATTTCTGCTAGGACCAGAGGTATGGGGTCGCCCTTGTAATCCCAAGAGACCTTCTATACATATAAAAAAAACTACTAGCTAGGGAGGGTGAGGTATAGGTGTATTCTAACCTGTTTTCCATTTAGCATTGTAACATGCTTTCTCCCTTGGTATTTTATGGAATAGTAACTATGCTGATAATCTTGTTGAATATAATATGTCTGCTTGTATTAGCTAAAATACTGCGCATGAGAACACAGCATTAGAAATAAATATTTCAAACTTGCACGTGTCTCTATTTGCTCCCTGTATTGGACTGGTATGAGAGTATAACGAAAGAGTGTTCATGTGTTCCACATTGCCTGAGGAATTCTAAGTTCCTTGTTCTGGGTTGTCTAATCATTGGGGTTATGGAATAACCAATGAGACACTGATTGTTAGTCTGGTAGGGGATTTTGGCTACTGAGGTGAGTTTGGGCACATCCTAATTTACTGAGGTTCCAAGTCTCTATGCACAGTTCTGTGTAGGAGCAGAATCCCTGCTACAATGTTTGGCTCCTTGGTTAGGGAGAGGATGAGCTGGGTATTGTCAGCATAGGAGACGATGTTGAGCGTGTGGTTTCTGATGATGGTTGCGAGGGGGGCATGTAGATGTTGAATAGGATGGGGCTGAGCAAAGATTCCTGAGGTACTTCACATCTGGTCTCTATTGGTTCTTGGAGGTAAGGTGGGAATCTGACTCATTGGGTTCTGCCTGTGAGAAATGAGCATCTCCATTTGAGGGCCTTCCTTCGGATGGCGGCGTCGTGGAGTCTGGTGGCTAGTGTGAGGTGGGAACGGTGTCAAAAGGCAGCTGATAGGTCCAGGAGGATTGGAGCTGCTGTTTAGCCCTGGTCGAGGAGGGCACAGATATCATTGGTGGTGTCGAGTATGGTGGTCCCGGTGCTGTGGTTACTGCAGAATCCAGTATGGGAGATGTCCAGAACGTTGTTTGCTTCAGTGATGTTTGCTAGCTGGGTGTTGACGGCCTTTTCAATGACCTTCCCTGCGAAAGAAAGCAGTAAAATGGGCCTGAAATTCTTGAGGTCCGCCTGGTATGCAGAGCGTTTCTTCAGAAGTTGGTTGACTTTGGCATGTTTCCAGTTGTTGGGGAATGTGGCGGTCTTGAGGGAGCAGTTGAGTTTCTGGCATAGTTCAGGTGTGATGGCTGTAGCGGCTCTGTGGAAGATGTGGGGGGATAGGAGTTCAAGGGGGAGCTGGAGTGGATGCTCTTCATGGTCTTTAAGGTGTCTTCTGTCGTGAGTGGGGTCCAGGTGAATAGGGTGTGCTGGGTGGAGTCGCTGAGGGTGGGTGCTGAAGCAGTGACACATTGCTTCAGTCCTATGTTGGGTAGGTACTCTAGGAGGCCAGTGGTGTTGTAATGGTTGCCCAGGTGGAAGTTTAGGTCTTTGATTAGTATGTAGTTTGTAGTGGTGAGTGTGTGGGGTGTAATGGGGTCAGCGAGGATGTCTGTGAAAGGAGAGTGGGGCCTAGGTGACCTGTAGATGAGGGCTCCACGGATAGTCATTTTGGGGTTGGTCTGGATCTGGAAGTGGAGATGTTCCATGGGGGTCGTAGTGTCGTCCGGGTCCGTGGTTATCATGCACATGGAATTTTTGTGGACGATGGTGATACCTCCTCCTAGGAAGGTGGGTGGTCTTTTCTCAGGACTTTGTATCCATCAGGAATGGTGGTTGCGACGTTGGGCGCGGAGTTGGCATTTGTCTAGGTTTCTGTGAGGAAGGCATAATCGGGCATGTGGGTGTTGAGGAGGTCCCAAATTTCTATGGTGTACCTGTGTAGGGAGCGCATATTGAGGAGGGTGCAGTTCAGTGGTTTGTGTGTGGTGACATCCAGAAATCTGGGGGCTGTTGCTGGGGTCCAGAGGTGGGTGAAAGTGCAGCGGCAGTGTCGATGGGAGATAGGGCCTTGGGAGTTACTCAGGCAGCAGTTGTTTTTCATCCGAGATTGAGCATGTGGAAGGTGCTGGACTTTTAATGGAGGCAGGTCAGAGGACCAGGGTCCATGGTGCTGGTCACGGTTGGGTCGTGGACGGGCGCAGGCAGGCTTGCCTTTGGTGCCCCTTTGGTGCATCAGTGGCACAGCCGCACAGCCGCACAGCGACTGCCCTTAATTAGGGGGAAGGATGTCAGCTGGGAGGAGGGAGTCGGAAGGAAGGAGACACTGGAGGGGGCTGGACAGCAGGGGCAGCAGTGGCGGGGAGCACAGGAAAGAGATAGAGCAGAAAAGAGAAAGCATGAACAAAAGAGAAAGAGTGGGCAAAAGAAGGGAGAACAAATAGAGAAAAGAGCAAAGAAGTGAAAAAAGGGCAAAGAGAGCAAAGACAGAGAAAGCGAGAGCAAAAAAGTGAAACGAGGGCACAGAAAAAGAGCGTTACAGCAGAATAGCGGAGTGCTCTCCCAGTGGACCACCAGGGATGAGGCGCAGGCAGAAGCCTGTGGGTGGAGGAGGGCCTTGAACACCTACTGGCTTGGAGGCTACAGGGGCATTACTTTAATGGTGGAGCTGCGCGGGGAAACCAGTCACACTAACCAGGTCAGTGGTCTTGCTCTTCTTGCTGCGCAGTGGCTGCCATTAAGTAGGGGTCAGGGGGGGGCAGTCAGCTGGGAGGTGGGAGTGGGAAGGAAGGACACACTGGAGTGGAAGGGGCCGCTGGGGCCACAGCGGTGGGGAGCGTGGAGAAAGAAAGAGAGAGCAAAAAGAGGGCAAAGAGAGCAATGTAGAGAGGATATAGGTTTATGGTCAGAGCTGCCGACCATAGAGCTGGGGAACCTAGTTCGAGCCTCAGTGTCAGCTCAGCATCCTGTGATTCTGGGCAAATCTCTTAATCTTCCTGTGTCTACCAAAAACAAATGTGTCCTTGTGTAACATAACTGGTGCTCGTGTAAAGTGCTCTGATACCTTCAAGTCAAGTTTGTGCTATATAAATCTGCAAAACTAAAAGAGAGAGCAAAAAAGTAAAAGATGGCAAAGAGAGCAAAGAGAGAGAAAGAGAGAGCAAAAAAGTGAAAAGTGGGCAAAGATAGCAGATAGAGAGAGAAAGCAAAAAGTAAAAAGAGGGCACAGAAAAAGAGTGGAACAGCAGAAGAGCAGAGTGCTCTCCCACTGGGCCACCAGGGATGAGGAGCAGGCAGGAGCCTGCAGGTGGAGGAGGATCTCTCTAACACCTACCATTCACTGAGGTTCTGGGTTCCAAAGGCAGTACAATAATGGTGGAGCTGCACAGGAGGAGAGCAGTCACATTGACTAGGTCAGTGGCCCTCAGGGCACCTAAGTGTTAATATAAGATGGGGATGTTGTTCTCACCGCAGTAGCCATGCTAGGAGCCTCCCAGATTTGTCACCTTCCATGTGCAACAACTGGTGATATTCCCTTCTAGTGAAATAGTCCAACTACGTCCTGTAGGGTTGCCAACATGTTGAGTTTGGTATTTAGTTTCTGGGGGTGTCTATCTAAGCTGCTATCTAGCACACAATTAAAGTCCCCTGCTCATATTAATAGCTTCTCTATATAAGAGAATAAAAGTTTCTCCAGCTCTAACTAAATCTACATTCAGGGCATAGACGTCCATAAGACAAACCTCCACGCCATCCAGTTCACCATGTACATATCCCCCCTCTATGTCCTCTTTGTAGCCATGTACTTGGAAAGGGACCTGCGGGGCTACCCAAGTTGCCACCCCTCTTGGATATGTGGAGTAGGTGTAAGAGAATAGCTGTCCCCTCCATTTCCTGTGCAACCTTTGAGTTTTGGGGTCTGACCAGTGAGTCTCCCGTAGCATCGCCACGTGGGCTCCCTGCTACTGAGATAGGTCTGAAGTCTGTAGTGCTGCATGAATGAGTTAAGCCCCCTTACATTCAAGGTCATAAATTTAAATTGTCCCATCTCTTATAACCTGTGAACGTCTCACTTCTGCCACCATCCCCACCAGCGCTGAATGTAAAGTTAACAGTTGAACTTCCCACCCCCTCAGGTAGGCACTGCAGAAACAGTATATGCATTTCCATGTATTCTCACCTGCCTCTGTACCCTCTCTACCCCTCCATCCCCCAAAAAGTGTCAAAACCAGTTGTGTAAATTGAACATTGATATTGTATGAACAATAAATCTTGACTGAAAGGTAAACTAATATCACACTAGTCATCACCCTGGCATTCAATAAATGGCAACCTGTAACTATTTTCATGTCCCCATTCAAATCACTCTCAGTCATCGAAAATATACTCATCACCAGGTTGGGTTGGTGTGTGGCCACAGAGCGTGCCCCACCGGCAACTCCCTCCTGACCCCAGACTCCACTCATGCCCAAGCGTACACTCAATCACTTTTCTATCATTGCTTGCTATATAGTGCAGTTATCAGTAGCAGAAAGAGATATTGATCAGTAAACCAGGGAGAAGAGAGAAAAGTAAATTGAAAAATTTAGCAAGTAGAGAGTTAGCAAAAAAGATGGAGAGGACGGCCCCATCTCAGCCTCTCCGCGCTCTGGCGCAGGTCTACAGGCATCCTCCCAATCATTGTTCACACTCATCACAGCCCCCCATCTCCATGATGAGGCATGCCTCGCTCCCTTCAGCAGTTGATCCTCTCTCACATGAAACCTCAGCCTATGAGTAGTTCAGGAGTTGTCTGGCTGCGGTGTGTCTTCTACCACACTTCTCATGCTGGCATCAGAGTTTGAGGCAGTAACTTCCTCCAAGAAAGCCCTTGCAGCCTCATGCTCAGCCTGTTGTAAATATGGGTCAACTCTGGGCGACATTCTGACTTCATTGCCGCAGTCCGGCTGCACCAAGCCTAGAGATCCATCGCGCCTCACCACCACTCCCTAAGTCGAGCGCGATGTTCTTCTTGGATCGTCTACCATGTCTGCTATTTTTTCTCGACCTGCCAGTATCAAAGGCCCTTGCCCCTTCTCTGTTCACCTCCAACCAATCCCATGCAGCCTCTGGTGATGTAAGGAAATGGGCTCGATCTCCATGTAAAACCTTCAACTTAGTTGGATATAGAAGCACGTATTGGAGGTTCATTGCCCTTTGTTTCTGTTTCACTCCTCCAAAGGACGCTCTGTTTTTACATGAAGTGTGTGTAGTCTGGGAAGATGCGTATTACATGGTTCTCAAAGGCAGGATCTCCATCTCGTTGAGCAGCATTTAGAATATTGACATGGTCTCTATAATTTAGGTCTTTTGCAATAGGAGTTCTGGGGGAAGCACATGCAGGAGGTGGTAGCACGAGTGCCCGATTTGCTTGTTCTATTATAAAAATCACCGCGAGTTCCACCTTTGGGAATGTTTCTTTGATCCGTGTCCCAAGGAAGAGTTCTGGTGTTTTCACTTCTGCTCCTTCCGGAAATACAACAAACCGAAGGTTGCATCTTCAAGATCAACCCTCCACATCTTCGACTTGGCGTTCCAGAATGGCAGACTTGGCGGCTAATTCTCTGAAGGCTGCTTTCAGGGTAGAGACCTCACTCTGCAGTTCAGTGACATTCTGTTCGGTAGCTATGGATCTTTCCACGAGAGTGCGAAGGTCAACCTGCAACATTCATACATCAAGGGATACTGTGCCAATCTTGACCTGTACAGCTGAACTGGAAGTATGTATGGCTGCCAGGATTTGGCCTCCAGTAGGAAAAGTCTGTGTATTGTCGCTCTCTGTGGATGTCTTGTGCGGGGATACCACTTCGAGGTGCCTCCCTGCACTGTGTATTGATCCATCTTCATTTGCTGTGGCCCTCCCTGTGGTCTGTCTTTACCCATGGTCATGCTTTCCAGGGTTGCCGTGTAACTATGTGCTATTTTCATGTCGCATGAGTGTGGCACTATATCTTGCGCAGCATCATACCTTAAGGTGTAGGACTGCGCACCCGAGAGAGGTACTCCAGATATACTTCAGCGTATTACAGCATGGTCACTGCAATGGCCTCCTCCGCACACACCCCAAACACAAGTATTCGTCTCTGCGTGTCCATGGTCTTGCGTGTGTCTAGGTTGCAGTTTTTGCGCCTATGTATGGGTTCAGGGCATGTCTAAGTGTCCATGGGACCAAGGTGTAGAGTGATGTTATTAATGTCCTGATGAGGAGTACACCAGAACACGTCAACACCAGCCGTGTTATAATTTTGCCGCCTTGGCTGCCTAGCTATTGCCCCACCAGCTCTGTGGTGTGCGGCCTTTGGTGGACAGGATCCTCTCTCTGATTGCAGATTCTGCTAAATGGGCAGAGAAGCCACTTACGCTTTTTTGTGAGCAACTTTGGGGTAATGTCTCTAATGATTTCTTTTACCTCCCAGATGCATCTCTCATTGCCTTATATGCAGTGACGGAGCAGGAGCAGTCTCCCGAGGCCCAGAACATATGACCAGGAGCCATTCACTCCCCAGTGGTCTCCAGCAGCGTATATATTAACTATTAGGGGGTAGGGAGGACTTGATCTTTGAAACAGTGTTTTAACTATTGTGCTCTGGAGCTCCCAGCGAGGTCTGCCTACCGTGTAATGATCTCAGCCACTAGTCTTCTCAGCAGGTCCAGGCAGGATACTTTAGCAGTCCGGTGCAGGCACACCTCGCCAAAGCCAACCCCGACATCGACGAGGGCCTGATACAGGATTGCAGGCATGGCCCTCAGGAATGACCAGCACATCTGAGCCCCCTCTACAGCTCCTGTGCACAGATCCATGTGAAGGCCTCAGCACTGTCCTATCCTCAACCGCAGCTCTGCAGGCAAGGCAGCTGTCACACAAGTCGCCGGGTGTCACTCCTTTGCTGCAGGCCTCACTCGTCGGGTACTGATGTCACATCCAGCTGGGGCACAATCCTGCCCTGGCATATAGTCACCACCTGTACCGTCTGCAAGGAAACCAGCAGGGGGCAGACGTGCAATCCAACAAGTTCACCAATGCCGAGACATGCCCAGCTCAGTACCCGTATTTGTTGGTGGCTGGGACGGGGATTCTACAAGTCTCACTGAGAAATGCTGCTCCACCTGGTTCCCACTCTGCCTCCGAGCAGGAGCAATGAAACTGGATTGCAACAGCTGGATGATCAGGGTAAATAACCGGATCTTTGGCGGGCGGGTGGGTGGACTGCGTAGCTTCTCAAGCTGCGACCACTCTGGCCGCCATCATGGCCACACCCGATTGTGCTTATATTTTTGACATCTTTCTCAGGTGCTAAATAAAATCCCAATGACACTAATGTAATAACAATGCCTGTTATTACAAATATTGTACACATAAGATATTTCCATCTATTTTTAAGGCAATACGTTTTCTCTGGAAGCAGATTAAATTTAGTCAACTTAGAGTTCAATATGCAGACTTTGCAAATAGCTTCTTTTAGTGATTAGTTTTCAACAAAGCAAATTTAAGACCATCCTACAACCCTACTCCTAGTATTGTTATCCGTACTTTTCTCCTGAAGACTGTGGCCCAGGTTCATCTTCTGTAAAATAAAAAACAGGAATTGATCAAGGTCAGCCTTTTGTTTTTTGTATATCATTCTTGTAACTTTAAATTATTTTCGTAAATCCACAGTTCGTTTTTCTCAAATCCTCTCTCCAGCAATGCTTATTTTGACGGGGTCATGAAGGTTCAAACAGTTCAGATCTCATGTCACACAAACCATCGATTGTGACATTTAGTACTCCGTCTAAATAGTATGACCCCTCAGTTTCTGCATACCTCAGACAAGATACTCATACTCTTTTTGATCTTCTCAGCTTTTGTTGATTTTTCTCCTGTGTACCTTTCAAACTTTGTTTCAGTCTTCTTTGTTTAACAGTCTAGGGGCCAGATGTACAACCCTTTCATTTAGCTCCTCGCAATTTGTGACTCATTGCGAGTCGCAAATTGCAAGACACTAAATGAAATGTACAACATTGTTATTACACTATTTCGCAATTCCCAATGGGGTCGCAAATTACGAGGCTCATTAATGAGCCTCTCGCAATTTGTGAGCCCATTGGGAATGCCAGCACTCCCATGGATGGTGGCCTGCTGCGCTCAGCAGACCACCATGTCTGGGACTGCTTTTTAATAAAGCAGCTTTTTTTTTTTTAAATGGCTGCATTTAAAAAAAGAAATTAAACTGTTTTGTTTCATTTTTTAAGGGCAGGCAGTGGTCCGTGGGACCACTGCCTGCCTTTAAAAAATAATTTCAGAGACAGTCACAAAATGGAAGGGTTCCCCTGGGGAGTGTTTTGCGACAGCAATTGCGGTCCAAAACATTCACACATAGCATTGTGGATGCAATAAGGAAGGGAACGCCCCTTCCAAATTGCGACTCGCTGTTTAGGAATTGTACATGGCCAATAGTGGATTTGCATGCACAAATGGGTACGCAAACCCATTTGTGCATGCAAAATCCAGTCGTACACCTGGCCCTGAATCCATTCAACTTCCCTGGTGACTCTTCTTGGTCCAGTGCTTGATCCTTCACCCCAGTCTTCTCGCTAAACTGATGCTGTTTCAGTCATGTTTCCAAATTTAGAATCAGTCTCTTCTTCTACTTCATTAGAAATTACAGTGCCAGTTAGTGCAACAAGAAGTACTTAAATTGGTGCAACTAGTTTCAATTCTTCACACCTTTCATCTCTTTGCTGCTGGTGGGATCCTGGTATCACTGCTCCACTCGGTCTCACAGTTTGTGGTGGTGCAGTCACCAATGCTCTTGGTTCAGGATGAAAGACCACAATTTCTTCTTCAGTATCTCTCACCTTCTTGGTGTGTGATTCATAAACCAAATTTGGAAGTCTGCTACACCTCACAGTAGTATTAGTCACTAGAATGTCATGAAAGGGGCCTTTGCACTTTGGCTCCAAACAATTCTTCTGAACATACCTCTCAATCACAAACTAATAACCAGGATTGAGGTTGTGGCACTGTTCTTGATGGGGATCTTTAGTGGCAGCTGAAACCTGGTAAGAAACAGAACACACTGCATCAGCCAATCCTTTGTAGTAGTCGAGAATTATATCATCTGTGATGTTCAATAATGCATTTGCAGGTACAGCAGGCAATCTCATAGCCTGGTCCATCAGTATTTCATGGGGCAAAAGACCAGTCTTTCTATCAGTAATACTTTGAATACTCATCAGCACCAATGGTAAAGCATTTGCCATTTCAATGATGTTGAAGCACAAACATTTGCTAAACGAGACTTGATAGTCCCATTCATCCGCTCAATTATTCAGGTTGATAGCTGCAATGTAGTCTTTGCTCAAGTTTTAATGAAGTACAAATCATCTTCAGGACCTTATTATTGAAGTGGGTACCCCTATTTGATTAAAAAGACACCAGCATGCCATACCTGGGTATCAATTCTCATAATAACTGTTTTGCCATTGTGAAAATGTCATTTCTTTTGGTTGGGTTGGCTTCTTTCTATATCGAGAAGACGCATACGATGACTAGGACTTATCTCAGCCTATTACAAACAGGCATTTCGATAAAGTCCATCTGCATTCTGTGAAAGGACCACTGAATCTCAGTATGTGACTCAGTGTGACATGTGTTCTTTTCCCTGCATTCATGTGTAGGCATGTCACACATCTGTGACACACTTCTTCAGCCAGCATCCTGAATCTGGGATTAAACCAGCTTTGGTACAAAAAGTCTAATCATGGCATCCCTACCTAAGTGTGTGTACCCATGCAAACACTAATCATTGGAAATAACAAACCATTAGGTACCTCTGGCCTTCCATTACTGGACATCCAAATGTTATTGGCATTTTTTGCACAACCTGCTTTAATTAAACTCTTGTACCCTTTTCAGCTCATCCCAGGAATCTGTCACCTTCATTAACATAGAGATTGAAGTGTCTTCCTCAAACTCACATGTGAAAGCTAAACTGAAATTGCATCAAGCAGCCAAAAGATGCGAGGCAGCACTGCCTAATCAGTCAAACAATTGTCAAATTGAATAACTAAGTGTAATGTTGCCCACCGCAATAGTCTGCTTCTCATAGACCATATAATATAACAAACAATTCATGAATAGGGACGCAATAATTACAACAAAACAATGAGAGAAAATAATATCTTGAGCTGTCAGTGTTTAAGCTGTGTACTTCTTTAATGTGTGGATTCAAAACATGTGCAGTTATCGCATTTCACCCTCAACAGGGCTTTCTCAGGGCTGCAAATACAATATAGCCAGATCAAACATTTCGCAAACAATTATCACTTTAGTACAAGTACAAAGAGCTATCACTAACAGACCATTTAAAATTCACATCCAGTACAATTTATGAAAAGATACTACAACAGTCACCTTGAACCATCGGTGTGTCATTTTTAACATGGGAAAAAGAGACATAGTGGCGGCGCAAGGTGCTTGGAAATCAGCCACTCTGACTTCCTTCTGTGTTCTAGGTAGATTCTAGGCAGGTGATACCTTTATAGCTCCTTTTTCAATTATGTAGCCCAGATACTGAACTTCTTTCTGACAGTGCTGTAGTTTATCTGGTGACACTTGACTATGTTAAAGTGATTTAATAAAGCAGTGGTCTCTTGTTTACAAGCTTCTTGTGTCTCTGATGCCACAAGTAGGTCATCAATATACTGCACAAGTACTGATCTGGTTACAATTCAATGGACTCTCTATTATCCCTTGTGAGACTCGGACCATGACAAAACTGCCTGCTGAAACACGAACGAAAAACTGAATGGGCTATCCTCATGCAATGGCACTGAGGAGAAAGCCTAGCAGAGATAAATGACTGTAAACCATTTACTACACAAAATTTGAAACAATACTGTGGCTAGATTTAGTACCACAGGACAACATGGGGCCACTATCTCATTAATTCTCCTCAGATCCTGCACAATCCGAAATTTCCCATTTGGTTTCTGTAAACCCATTATCGGTGGATTACATGGACTCCCCAGAAATTGTCTTAAAATTCCTTTTTTTATCTTGTCTTCTTTTACACACTTAATTTCTGCAGATATTTCCAGGTACAACTGGTATGATGGGGGTCTTGGAAACATCACATTTACATTTATGGAAATCTGGACTGGTTTTACTCTTTTAATCAGCCCAATGTCTTTTCCTGTGAAATCCCACACTTCTGGATTCACAGTTTCTCTCGAAGAGAGCAGGTCATTCTTTACTTGTCAATAATGGGAAAAAACCTACAGCTGTCTTTTGTTGAATCGTTTGGAAGTCTACATCTTAATCATGAGTCTGCAATTCCACCCCATCTGCTGTGCAATAAATTGTACAATTTAACTTGCACAATAAATCTCTCTCTAACAAATTTACGTGACTTGTGTCACAAACAACCAATTGATGATTTTCCTCATAGGAGCCTATTTTTACCGGGCAGTAAAAAACTGAAACTGAAGTGGTAATATGTTTAATGTGACACTCCTACCACTTGGAACTTCTTGCTCAAGAGGGGTAAGTCTGGAACTTCCACAGTTCTCCTAATGGATCTGGTAGCACCAGTATCTATCAGCGATGATACAGGATGGCCATTTACCACACCATCTACAAATGGACCACTTTTGTCTACCTTTAATATTGTGCCACGCACACAATCTTCCTCCTCTCCCATATACCATCATGGAGAAGTATTGGAGCCTGAACCATTGCTCTCGAAAACAGGAAATTATAAAAAATTGTGTTTGTTTTTGGCATCAGGTTCACGTTGAATTTTGGATTCCCCATATTCTGTGGGATCATTTGAGCCTATGGGACCTGTATCATTGAGACTTGCTTTTGTATTGGCAAATACATCTGCTGTACTGTCATATTTTGAATCTGAACTCCTCTCTGCGTAGGAAAAATTCTGTTTGCATTATCGAGATTAAATCTACACTCCCTCTTCCAATGCCTGACCTTGTGATGGATATGAAAAGGAGTCATTTTTTGCAATACTGAAATCTCAAACCTTGAACCTGGATAAATAGATATAATTCTACCTCTTCCTAGTGAAATACCAAAACATCCAGAATTTCCTTGTACCCCGGTCTGAGGAACAACAACACCTTAGATACCACCTTGATTCTCTGCAAAAAAAGAATTTTGGAAACCGTTCTGAGCCATTTTCCTTTGTGTCAACATAAATCTCTTGAATCTTTTCCTGTTTCATAAATAATTTGCCATTGCTATATTTTGCACATCATAGGATCTCATCTAGTGACTTATTCTGCCAACAATTTAGGCTTTGCTTTATATTGGAACTGATCTCTAGTGTCAAACCTAACACAAACTGAGAAACAAAAATCCCTGTGTCCTTCTCTTTAGGGTATTCTCTTCCACTGTGCTGCTGAAATACCTGCAGCCTGCGTTCATAATACTCATGAACTGATTCTTTTGCTTCTTGTGTGCTATGAATAATTTTCAACCAATCCTAGTGCTTTGGAGGCACTCTGAATTTCAGAAGGGTAATCACTGTTTCATATTTCTCCATAACTTCAGGAGATGGTGCAATTGTGTGTCCATCTCTTGGTGGCTCATCACATGGCAATTGTACAGTAGTCTTACATTCAGCCCGCAAATCACTTTGTACCATAATATCAAATACTGTATCCCAACCGGTCCACAACACCTTCAAAATCTTTAGAAATCTATCAACTTGTGTGTGCCACTGCACAGGTTTATATTTACATTTTGGGAAATTGTTTGTAAATGCTGCAATATCACCTCTGCTCCAAGTAACATGAACATACACTCCTCCCGCTATCTCTCTAAGTGGATAAGCTTAAGCTCCTTTCTCTTCTGGCTACTAATTTTCTTTCTAATTTCTTGGGGCTTCTTTTTTTCCATGTTTCTTTGGCCATTTGTTTCCTAGTTTTTCAAAATCACTTCATTTATTAATTTAATTTATTAGTTTAGTAAAGTATATCGCATTCCTGTAGGACACATGTTTCCAATTGCTATATCATCCAATTGTATCCTATAACTCTTCTGGTAAGTAGAGCTCTTTGGAATATCAGCATCATATTTTTGGGCCAATTCTGTCAATTTCTCATGTGTAATCACTGCTCATCTTGTAATTTCTTTACATTAGGTAATTTGATTATTTTCCTTGATGCTTTTGCACAAATTCTTAATCCAGGCAGCCCTAATAATTTCCGCCAGTTCAATTTTTAACCTTGGGCTATTTAATGCCCTCTCTTTCTTAGGTTCTGGGCTAGTCAATTGCAGTGATCCATCTGTCTTTTTAAGCTTCCTCAAACCACTGGTGAAAAATCCCATCCTCAATCAAGTTAGTCTCCTCCTGGGTCATTTGTGTTGTAAAGACAATTCTTCCCACATCTCTTGTTGCTTGAACTGTCTGAGGTGGTCTCCACACATTAATCTGCAGTATTTGGAGTGGTCTCTCAACTTGCCCCCACTCTAGTTACTATAGGAGCTGATGCTACTGTAGTACTTGCTGTGGGATTATTGTTAGGACTATCAGATGTAGTTGCATATGCTGAGGGCCATGCAGCTAAAATGTCTTCTAATATATCATCTCCTGAATCACTTCCTGTCTAATTTCCATCCGCTTTTCCCTCCTTGTCTTTTTCTTTAGTATTTTTCTTCCTCCACTTCTTCAGCATTTCAGTAGAAATTGCTGTATATAATCTAGTGCCTACGACTATGACTTTCCTCCATCTACACTGTTCCACATCCCATCGAGCATCTACATGATGACGCATTGCTCTCTTTGTCTTTTTCTGATATTTTTCACTCTCTTGCAGCTTTTTTCCACATGCTTAATGCTTCAAACTGCATAGTCTAGGTGGCAGCTTCGCCTCACATATTTTTTCTCTTCATTTATAAATAATCCTCATTTCAAAATGGACCATCATTCTCAGTAATTTTGCATCATTGGCAAAGCCACAAACATGTATATACTCTCACCTCAGTTGACATAATATGTGCATGCGTGCCCTCAGGAGGTGCCTCTTCACCTCTCCATATCGAAAATGTAACATCTCCTATCAGAAATCTCTTAAATCCTTAAAACAAATTCATGTTTTCAGAAGACTCGCAAAGTAAACAATTCACAGTTCAATGTTATGATTTCATTCAATAGACATCAAATGTTCCCTTCAAATCCTATCTCAGTTATTATTTATCAAAATCATGTTAACAAATCCCAATACAGTCTTCACAAATTGCTGAGCTATATCAGCACTGCATCTTGAGGTCACCAACCAATCCCAGCACAAAAGCACATCAACCAACCAATCTCAGCACCAAACACTATGACGTATAATCTCAATCCTTGCAGCAGTTCACCCTTCCTTATAATTTGTCTTGTACTTCCACAAAGCAAAATGTTAGAAAAAAATATAACAATTTGTGTTTGCTTTTCTAAAGGAAACCAATAGCATTTCAACAGTAGGAATATTAAGAGTTTTGCACCATATGACTTTTATCATGCTCACAGAAATTCCATTCGCAAGGGAAATCTCGACCAGTGAGAAGTCACCCTAATCAATGCAGCTTACACAGTTTGCACAATTAGGTTCTGCTAACATCAATCAATATTAGACAACCACAGCAGATCATTAGTATTTATATTTCAATGTATGCAGATGATGGTACCTCACAATTCACACCACAAAATCTCTGCAAACAAGAAATACCATTTGTTGATGGCTTATTCAAGTGTCTTGTACACTTGACTCAATCTTTTTTTAGCCTAGGATCTCAGACTACGCCTAGTCTGAATTCTTCAATCACTTCACATACAAACAATAAAAGCCGTCATTCATTAAACCATTTACTCTCAATTCAATAATGGATTGGTCAACGCAATTACAATTACAATAGACCGCAATGCACTATTAATACTCAAAACAGTAACCGCCTTCGAAAATCGCACCATGTCAGCTCCTCAAGCTCTGGCCTTTGGATTCCAAGATTCAGGCACTTTATTCCAACGTGGGTAATTATTTATAGCTCCTTGCTCCAAACATTGAATCATTACTCTGCAACAAGAAAACTGATAGCGTGGACCCCGGGCCCTAATATTTTAAACCCCAGTACTCAGCATCACTACTATCTCTATTCTCCAAGCTAAATCATTCTTCCTCTTTACGGGCTTTGGAATGTTTTATTAGGAGTCAAAGAGCAAATGAGACATCTCAAACTTAAATGTTATCTACAGTTTTAAGTTCAGTCAATGATGAGAGCTGTGATTATTTTCCCAGTACATATATTCTCATTAAGAGAAAGTAAGGTTCTCTTGTCTTTGTCTTTATTTCAGTTCATCCATAAATCAAATAAGCTTTACAGAAATCTCATCAAAAGCATGGTTAGAACACAGAGTGAAATATATATTGCATTAAGCGCATTCCATAAAATAATTGATTCCCTATTCTACAGAGCACGTTCTTTTTTAGTTAAAAAAACCCATGAAGAGTTCTATTTCACAGAAAAGTGTGAGAGCAGAGTAGCATGAAGCTTCAATGTCAAATTAGAGTAGCAGAACTTCCCAAAAAGAGTAGTCCATTATATCCCTATTATTCTTCATCCCATCTACTCATCATCAACGACTTGTGGTATAGTGCACAGACGGATCTGGCATACGCAGTCAAGAGATGCGCGATGGGAAACCAGTTGCTACTAGACCGCCTTGTAAATGTAAATGTATTGCGATTTATATAGCACACGTATCACCCGAAGGCATCAAGGCGCTTGCCTTGGGAACCCGTCCTGGTATTCCCCTGTGAGATAACCCCAGCAGGGTATCCACAAGGTGAAAGCCAGGCATCCCGCCGCGAGGGGCCGTAGTGGAGATTAAGCAAGCTATTGCCCAGAGTCGTAGAGTGTGAACCCATGAGTCGAGTAGGCACCGGACCGAGAATTATCGAGTCCGTGGAATTTTTGAGCCCAAGACCCGCCGAGGCAGGGAATTGAACCCTGGTCCAGGACCGATCTCAGCTTCCGGATCTGCCGCCTCTAACCCCTGAGCCACACTTCTCCACTTCATAGTCATGTGGGAATAGACCACCTGCCCCCAGCAGCTAAAGTGTTTATTGAAATATGACGGCGGGTGGTCTGGCGGATGGGCTGGTGGGAGAGGTTGACTCGAGCAACCCCACTGTGGCATGGAATCTACGTGTCGCAGGTGGCAGCACTGCCTGAGTTCCACACTTTGGACCTTATAGGACTATCCACATTAGGAGATTTTATGAAGTGGGCAGTGCTCAAATCCTTTCAACAGCTGCAGGATGAATATCAGCTCCACAGTAGCCAGTTCTATAGGTACCTACAACTTAGGCGTGCACCGACACCATATATTAAGGATCTGACATATTTACCTGAGTTTAACCCATTAGAAAGACAGCTGTTAATGGGTGACATGGGCGCCCACAAGATCAGACAACAATACCAAACCTTAGTCACAAATAGTCACATCATGTTGGGTGCGTTGCAGGTGATGTGGGAGGGTGATATCAGGGACCTGAACAGTGATGACTGGACAGAGGCCCTGGCCAGTCCCAGAGGCACTGCCATTGCAAAACGGTATAATTTAATCCAGTTTAAATACCTATACCGAGTATACTACACAAGGTCTGGCCTCTGGAGTAGGGGAGTAATATCTTCCCCTGGATGTTTCTGATGTGGCGGGGAAGAGCGGACTCTTCTTCACACAGTATGGAGTTGCATCACACTCCTATCTTTTTGGGGAAGGGTAACCTCTTGCCTGGCTCAAGTGTTGTCCTGGCAGCTCCCCCTTCAACCCAAACTAGTTCTCCTACATAGCACAGATCGGATCGGAGGCACCAGCTATAAACAACACCTCTTGTTTTTGGGTCTATCACTAGGCAAGAGAGACATTGCACCACACTGCAAGGGGGTCTACCCATCCTTGGTGGGTGGGTGAAAGTGAGTAATAGACAGACATGTATAGGATGGAACTGGTAGTGTTCTAGGCGTGAGGCTGCCTTCAGAAACATAATAACATCTGGAAGCGGTGGGCAGAATACAAGGGTATCAACCTGCCCTTTGCCCAGCCCCATGAATCCCTCATAGAGCAGAAAATACAGTCATATAGTCATTGACACAACAACTGTGTGTAGCTTTCATTTTTCCACTGCAGTAAATCACTATTCTGTATGGTAGGGGTGTAGTATCTGGTCTGTGCCCGGGTTTTTCAAGTTCTGAAACATTGGCATTGCTAAGAACTGTACCATGATTGATATGTTTATATATGGGCTTTTCAGGCTGTGCTGTACCACCAATAAAATCTCAATAAAATGTGTTCAAAAAAAGCCACACAAATACACGGTTCCATAGTTTTAGTAGGTCTGTCAGACAAATCAACATTGTATCAAAAATCATGCCGTACTCTTTGTGTTTAATATTTTAAATCACTCAAAACTTTCTAAGGATGCCTCTGCTGAAGGCACATTCTGCGCTGCCTATTGCAATGCCACCACTATTATTCTGCCCCTTTCTCCAGCAAGGTTTTTCAGACAGTCCTATTGCTGTCATTTAGACCTAATGCCTAATGCCCTCCTTCAAAAGAAAATGTGTTTGTATCCCTCACAATTAATCATGCAACAGTCATTGTACCACTGACCTCTTCACACTTAACACAAGTCTGAATATGAGATGTCTGTGAGATGCACCTCCACAGCATGTGGGTGGCATATGATAGACCTTCAACTGGCGTGTATGTAATAAGGCTTGACTGCATTTCCATCCCCTTTTTAGCTCAACCTCTACTGAAGAGTCTGTTAATTTCTTCGGTTACACACTCACTGCTTCTGGGTAGGGCCTGAGGTGGCTGCTGTTGCCCTCCTCTTCCACATATGAGTGGACCCAAAAGGCACACTACTGTGGTACTGATGTTTGGTACCTGAATCGACTGGTCATTGATGTATGCCACAAGGGCAAATAGTATTTGCTTGAGCCCAGCACTGGTTCATAGCCTTCTTGCTTTGCGGTTTGCCAAATATGTTTATCTCTTTTGTCTAAATGTGGCCTTCTGGCCTACAGCCAATAAAGCCGGATTGCCCTTCTATCACTCCTGGGTAGTTTCTAAAGAGTATTCACTATGGTTTCATGCCTGTAGATTATCCTATGATTCTCCTGGATAGACTTATTTATGATAGGCTACTGTATGCCAGGAATACTGTGAATTGCTCTGCTGTCACTCAGTGCTAAACACTATAGAACATGACCCCAGCTGGGTATCCAGGGTATGTCTGTGTGTCACTCCTCTGTCGCTCCTGGGTGAAGCCTATATAATGTTAATCACGTCTTTCTGTAATTAGTGTCTGTCATGGGCTACTCCTCTTTGTCTCCTGGATGGGCAGCTAGAGCATTTATCCAGGCTTCCTGTAACCATTGCAGTCCTATGGGCGTGCCTGTATTACAATAGCTAAGTGTCCACTATGCATGATGTAGGGCTACATCTTGCATTCCTGGATGAAGTCAAATCATTCACCATGTCTTGTTGTATACAGAGTATGTCCAAGGGTCTCTTACCTGTCATTCTATGTAAATATATAAATGATCTGCCATGTATCCATTGCATGCTAAAGGCCACTCTTCCATAGCTTGTGGGTGGATTCTATAGAGATCTGCTCAATAAGACACGACAGTGAGATAATTTAAAATGCATATTTTCTGTCTCTCACTCCCCTTCCCTCAATTGCATGCCTATGTGAAGTGCCCTAAGGAAAGGGGAAAAAACGGAGGTGATACGAAGTACAGTAGAGCCACTGACCGCATCATACAACACCAGTAAGAAGAAGACAATGGCCCAGGTAATATAGAAATACCGAATTCTTAATACCGAATTTTACCGAATCAGTATTAAGAAATCGGTATTTCCGATGTAGATAAAAAAATTGGAAACAAATACAGAATCAGTAATAATTGGTAAAATTTACCGATTCCTTAATACCGATCGGTATTACCGATTCCTAAATACCAAATCGGTAAATACCGAATTGGTAATTAAAAAAAACAGCAATTGAAGATTCAGCCAATCCTGTGCATCCACATCACCTCCCAACAAGGAAGTGGCCACACCAATGCTGCTGCACTGAATCAGAATCTGCTGGAGAGGCAGGGAGAGCAGAGGAGAACACAGCAGCAACTGAAAGAACATTTCCTGATACAAACTGCAGAATGGCCAACAAGGAGAGTGAAAATGATGGTGCAGAAAGGAAAAGAAAAATCAAATTTAGTGAAATGGAGCTGGAGGTTCTGATTGAGGAGGTGGCAATGGAACACACAAAGCTGTTTGGGAAACAGTTAATGCAAGTGCCAGAATCCCAGAAGAGAAAAATATGGATTGGAATACAGGAAAATGTAAAAGCCGTCAGGAGCCTGGCAAAGAAGAAGATGGTCGAAAGGAAAAAACAAACCAGCCTGACAGGTGGAGGAAGAAATAGAGCACCTGCACTGACTGCATTGGAACTGCTGGTGGAGTCCACCATTGAGCCTGATAGTGTCAGCGGGATCCGGGATGCAGACAGCTCAGCCAGAATTGGCAACAAACAAGGTAAGATGCATGCACACCAAACTGCACCCCCCACAATCTGATCCCATTCCCCAATGTGGCAGTGTGAATCCCACTCCAGTTCATGTTTTAGTAAACTCCAGCAATGCATTATGGGAGATGTAGCCAGTGTAACATCTATCATAACAGTCATCCCACTGAACACAAAGGCATGTGCCACACATCAGTGATAAGCAAGCAGAGGACAGTCAGATAGATTGGCAGACATGAAAATTAATTTTTTCGAAGCGCTGCCAGACAAGTGAGTTAATGTACAATTTGGCTCGACAGGCGACACATCGCACAGGTCTGCACATGTCAGAGCTCGGAAAGGCACCCCGGAGGGAGAGAACGGAGGAGGCCATTTGAACTGCAGGTCACACCACACCACCACCACCTGCATCAACACCACCACCGGCATCAACACCACCACCTGCAACACCACCACAGGCATCAACATCACCACCTGCCACAAGAACAACACCACTTGCATCACCAGCAGCATCACCACCGGCATTACCAAGATGCAGGGGTATGCAGTTGCCGGGCTCCAAGAGATGGAGTCGTCCATGGAAGACTACTGGGGTGGAGAACAGTCAACGGTGCCAGTGGGTGGCAATAATGCAGGCTCACAGTCCCACACAGAGCGATCACACACAGGTGGCAGATGCCGCAGGGCTAGGGAACCCAGCCCACCTTTGCAGGGTGAGGAACATGGCATGTTTGCAGGTCTGGAGGTGAACATGTTAAAGGTCCAGCACCTGCAAGGGAAAGCAATCCAATCAGTTCAACGGCATATGAGACATGTGACAGCAAACATGCAGAAAATAGAGAAGGGCATCTGCTCAAAGAACACAACACTGGCTGAGGGCATGAGGGACATGACTGATGGCATGAGGGACATGTCCCTGTCAGTGAGGCTGCTGTTCAGCAAGCTTGATGAGGACAGGATGGCACGGCGCAAGGAGAGGCAGAAAATTGAGAATTATACCAAGGTGGTGAACTGCCTCTCCACTGGCACTTCTCTGCTCTGCAGGCGCTCCGTGGCCAAGCAGGAAGGGATGGCACACAGCAGCCGTGATGGGCCAAGGGGGATTGTGACAGTGACCATTGTACTTGAAGTGCTCCTAAATAATCAGGCTGTCAATACTGGTGCAGGTGATGTCGGGGACAGTGAGGAGACAACAAGTTGCAGCAGTGTAACGCCCCCTGTAACTGAGTCCAGGAGGAGCAGCAGACGTCAAGGTGCTGGCACTGGATTGATTGCCAGTGACAACAGTCTGCAAAGGGAATGCAGCAATATTGTGTGTAGCCGCAGGAGGTAATGCAAGCCACACTTAGTCTAGCTAACTGGGAGACTTAACTCATGACATCTTTGTAGGTTGTTTACAAATAGGACTGACATGTTGAGCCCTTCATGTGGTGGCGCAGGGCCAATATATTAAACTACGTCATTCAAATACAACAACTGGCTGTGTCTCCTTACTTACTCAAAAATAGTTGTGTGTGATCTCAGCCCATCTTTGTCTCCTATCTGGTGCTGGCACCACTCCTGCTGTGTTGGGCTCTGGCTGTGCAAATTCATCACCATCGTCCTCAGAGTCAGTTAATTCAACTGCTGAACCTTTCTTAGTGGCAAGGCTATGCCGCATAGTACAAGTTGCGATGATCTTGCAGCAGATGATGGGTAGGTACTGACATGCGCCTCTGCTTTTGTGGAGGCAGCGGAACCTGCTTTTCAATAGGCCAAACGTGTGCTCCACAACGTTGCATGTTGATTTGTGTGCCACATTTTATCACCTCTCACTTGGGGTTGATGGGTTTAGGTAAGGAGTGAGGATGAATGACCACACAGCATATGCGCTATCACCTAGGTGGGGAAGACAGTGCCATTAATAACAGTCACCAACACATTCATCTGCAGTATACATCAGGGTGTGTCACAGTGATTTACTTAGCAGGTATCCTTCTCCAAATTCTCCCATAACCAGGCGTGTGTAGATCCCTCTGTTCTGGAAAATGTATGAGTCGTGGGTGCTTCCTGGAAATTTGGCCACGATGTTGGTGATTAAGTTGGCTGCATCGCAGATTCCCTGCACATTAATGGAGTGGGTGGATTTTCTGTTTTGGTAGATGTACACAGTGGCTGCAGGTGGGCAGATTGGAATGTGTGTCCCATCAATGCACCCTATAACATGCGGGAACTGTGCCTTTTTGTAAAAGTCTGTGTTGGTTTTCTGCAGTTCCGCCTGTGTGGTTGGGAGGTTGATGCATTCTCTGCATCATGGCATCCAGGAAGTTGTTGAAGAAACAGGACAGGCAACTCTGTGACACACCACCTACTGCAGCTATCACCCCCTGGTAACTGCCAGATGCAAGTAGGTGTAGGCTACAGAGCACCTGCACATGTGGTGGTGTAGCATGCGCCCTGGGTGTTGGATGCTCCAGGAGTGGGTGCAGGTCCCTTATCAGGTCCAGGATGGTTTGGGGGTGTAGCCTGTATCTTTCATGGATCTCTGCCTCAGTCAGTTGGAAGAGAGTGATGCGCTGTCTGTAAACGCGCTCCTCCCGTCTCCAGCTCCTCACTCCTGCTGCCTGTAGCCGTAGCTGCCTTGCAATAACTTGGAAGGGCTGCCACAGTGATCACCCAGTTGCATTTTGGGGCTGTTTAAATACTGTGCACCTGATTACCACCTGCTTTGAGTCAGTGGTAATTACCGACTCTTAAATAACAAATTTCTGGAAATTCGGTATTACCTAATTTTTCTACATCTTTTTTCTCGTTTTTACTGTTTCTTATTTACAGATTCGGTATTTGGTGGTTTGGTAACTCTGAATCAGTAAATTAGGAATCGGTAATAAGGAATCGGTATTTACCAATTCCTTATGACCGATTCCTTTCCTACATTGGGGATTGCTAAATACCGGTCGGTAATGCTGAAACTACAGATTTTCAGTATTACCGACCGGTATTTAGCTGCCTACATCTGGCCCAAAATCTTTGAGAAGCAGACAGATTAAAAATGTAGGCAACAAGAAGAATAATATAATATGGGATAAGACCCATCAACGTCACTGAAAGACTTTAGTCAAAGAATTTCCCATGTCCTACAACAAGTTTCTCCCGCCCTGATGAAGACCTTCCATCAAAATATCCCATTGTCCTATTATAAAGGTTGAAAACCGTCGGCACCCCTTTACCGAGGCCAAGAGTAAACATCCTGAAACACAGTGCTAAATAACAGACAGTCTAATCTAAACAATATTGGAATAGACAAGAAGTTCCACATTTTTTACTCGGACCTCACCAGGACCATGCAATAAATAAGTATTGTGGAGCCAAAGTAGATAGGCCCTGACACGTAAAAGCATAGTAGGAAATATAAGTTCTATAAACGTTCCCACAAATATATAAGCTCATGTGTTTGTGAATGTAATGTTTAATGTGTCCATTTCAAAGCGCACAAAATTAGCATTCTTATTTTTCTTTGTGTAGTTATCCAGACGAACTAGATAAATCTGTCAATCCGCTTATGTTGACTTCTTGTCTTCAACAATGCATGAATTGTTCATTTATGACATATAAAAACGTCAATGTGCTATTTTACTTTTCTTTCTAAATAGAAAATGTTTGATATGGCCTGAGGATATGGCATATGATTAAAGATTGGTACAATCTTCCTGAAGTGCATGTCCAAATTCAGTGCATGGGAAAACATGCATGTGAACAAGCAGACAAAGCACATTCATTGATCATTGAAGGATTGAAAACATTTAAACGCGATTATGAAGGACCCTCGTTCCAGCCCTTTTTAACAGCTTATAAAGCTATAGTACTTCTTTAATTTCTGTATTAAATTGTCAGTCATATCATTTTATTATAGGTATCATACATTATGAGATTATTTCAAGTGGAAAAAGGAGAAAGGTGTCGGAAAAATGTAGGGCCTGATTACGAGGTTGGTGGTCCATATGACCTCCGAACCCGTTGTGGTAGTCCAACCACCTCCGCATATCGGGACGCCAGCAGTATTACTACTCACAGGACCGCAGCTACTGCCAGATATTGAGGATCCCACAGCATTCGTGCAGAGGTGAAAATATGCAGGCGGTGTCACAGCGGCACAGCCAAGCATATTTTGAGTTACCTCACCACCACACTCTTCATGGCAGTGAGCCCGCCATGAGAATGGGGGTGGTGAAGAAACTAAAGTGATCCATTATGGCCCCCTTCTGCCTCACGGCCTAGGGGGTGCTTGCCCTGGATTTACCCCCCTTCCTGCACGGTGTGGCATATATGCCACTCTGTGCAGTACGGTGCAGCAGGTTATTTGACTGCGGCGGTCTGCATGCTAGGCTCTTTTATGAGCCTAGCAGACCGCCACAGTCAGACTGCCGCACAACCGCCCTCCAGACCAGGATTGAAGTCCAAATCTGGCAGGAGGTCGCACCACGGTTTTGATAGTTCTACAACCGATGGCACATTGCACCGTCCACTATAGGACCGCAAAACTTGTAATCGGACCCTTGGTATTCTTACCAACTCAACCATGTCTCCAGCTATTAGAATGGAAATTAACTACAAATCCAACAACATACCTTGAGATTTTGGAATTAATTGTTAGTCGCAACCAAATGTTGCAATTTTATGTACAAATGAAGTCCGATTGGCAGAGTTAAGGAAACAACTGGTAGACTTTGGAATCACATTAAAGATCTATAATTTTAATAATACGGGGGCATATTTGCCAGGGCTTTATCGCCGCTTTAGCAGCACTTTTTGCCGCTAAAGCGGTAATTTTTTTTATCAACCTATCAGCAAGGTGTTGCTAACAGCAGTTATCGACAGCTTCCAGACGATAGCGACCGGTTTGGGGCCCGCTTTGCATGTCAGCGATATTTATCGCTAATGACATGCAAAGTGGGCGTACCCAAACTGGTAGTGACTGAAAGCAGTCGCTAACATAGCTATCACCTATTAGCAACACAGGCGAAGCGATAAAAAATGTTGTGCTAAGCCCGATTATCGCTAGTATTTAACACGTGCTGGAAACCTGACTTATCTGTAGGCCTCAAGGTGGATCTTCAGGCTAAGTCCACAATGGCGTTAATGCGTGAATATCACTGGATTTTCAATACATTTCTTACAGGGTAACCCAGTATCCCTCAGAACCTGGGCAATACAGTTTAAATATCAACAATGGTTCTGTCGGAAATGAACCTGATTTCTTCAAATTCTACACAAATCCTTCAACATATGTTTAGCCATGATCATATCACTTTGCATGGCTCCTTGCATAAATCAATCATCAAATGCAAATCCAAACAGAAAAAGTGTCAGGAGAAGTTTTAATCATTCAACTAATATTCATTTATGATTCAATTTTCTCATTAAGAGGACCATGTTACAATGCATGAAATATTTTGCAAAAGATACTTTATAATAAACGGCGCATCAATTCTAATAGGTGAGAGGTGACAATTTGTGCAAAAAGTGACATAACAAGTGGTGATTTATATACAAGTGAGGGAAAAAGGGAAGGGGAAAACGTTCAAGGCTTTTTTGAAGGCCAGTTCATAATATAGAAATTCTTTGCTCCAGTGTGCCACATTAGTTGGCCATAGTAGTCTGAACATAGTTGACTGGTCCTAAGGTATTTTGTCGTCGACGTTTCGACCCTGTTGATGCCTTTTTTTGCGGGTCTATGGCGGGTCTTCTTCAGGACGGGGGAGGGGAGTGGTGTGGCACCTGTTAATAAGATGGAAAGACCATCAGGTTTGGATTATGCAAGGTGTACTCTTTAAAACGGAGTTAAAATGGTTTCTAGAATCCCTTTGGAGTGACGGAAAACTCGGGCACTCACCTAAGGTCCCCTCATGAGTTGGACCCTGGACGGTAGCTCAATTATGGTCTCTTCATCTGTACGAATAATCTGTGGGATTGTAATATAGGGGTAAGGGATATGAAAATTCTGCCCTTTCCCAAGTTTAAAAAGGATCGAATTGCTGGGAATCTTGACTCACCCTGAACACTAATTGCGGGCGGTAGCGTATACACTTGATTCTTGATAATTATTCAGGGCTTGTTCCTTCTTAAGTTCAAACCAACCGCAAATTAATTGGGTGATCTGAAAGTTGCAAGTTAAATGAAATCGGGTCAGTGCAAATATAATTTGTGTGACATATCATATCTGGGGCTCCAAAATGAGCCGATACGTTAAATCAAATCATTGGAATAAACCCACCACACTCACCATTCGGTAGTGGTCTTTGTGTTTCCGCAAAGGATCACGCACAGTCTCAGCCCCTTGTGTTGGCAACCTGCCAGGTTCGATCAGGCTCAATTCTGGGTATCAAATTATTGTAATTCATTCAGTCCAGACCAACCACAAATTAATTTGGCGATCTGGGAATTGCAAAAATAGGTATGGTCGGTCATTTAGTATATAAAACATACCTTAGTTTGCAAGGTGAGCCGCTATGCTTAAATGCGGTTATTCTAAAGGCCAACGCACTCACCATCAGATTATAGTCTCTGTATCTCTTAAAAGCGATCATTCGCTGCAGATTTCCGTCATTCCGTCAGCTTGCCGTGTGACTTCCAACTGCGGCACCGCTGAAATATCCTACTGCAGGGCTACCCTCGAGGACGTTGCCTCGTAGCTAGGATACATCACGTTAGGGCCCTGAGCCACGTCGGACTCTTTTACGTCATGGCGCACGGGGCGTGTCACACAGCAACGCACTTGATCCCAAGTAGCGTTGACGGCGTTAGGGGGCGTGTCATGTTGCATGGCAACGCGCATTGCTATTTATGGTGGGCGTTCGACGCCCTAGACTTTCTATTCGTTGGTCATCATAAACAATTAAAATAAGGGAGGTAGTGTGACATTTCTCAGTTAGTACAGGCAATCGGATAGAGAAGTATCGTATGTCTATAATCATAGACAGCTGTTTACAATGCATAATAACCTGACATTATCACTTACTGTGCATCAATATCTATAGGTACATCATAATAACAAAACCGTTAAACATTTCCTGCATAGATACATCAAATTAGCAGCGTTATACATTTTCAGTACATGAAAGATTACAATCATCATATCATCACCTGCCTATCTTTTTGTTTTAGGTCATGTATCCTATGTTTATTATGCTAACCTAGTGAACTAATTTATAGTTGCACCAATCTGTCTGGCTGTTTCCTCTCTTTCATTCAGACCTCGTTGTACAGTATTAATGGAATGTATCCACCTGCATTCCTTATAGTTAATTGTTTTTGAGAGAGAGCCACCCCTGGTGCCTACGGTTACCCTTTCCAACACCCTCCATTCCATTTCACCAGGCTTGTGTCTTTGAGTAGTGTATTGTTCAACCACAGGGGCTCCAGCTATGTTACATCTAATTCTGCTCATGTGTTGTAGAATTCGTGTTTTAACTTTTTGCATCGTTTGTCCAACATATACCAATCCACAGGGGCAAGTGATGGCATATATAACATGAGTACTGTTACAATTCGTGCACTGTGATAGTCTATGTGTTTTGGAATTGTAGGTGAAACTAGATCCTTCCTGGCAATTGTCACAGGCTTTACAATTGCCACACTTGTGGTGCCCAATCACTGGTGGTAAGTTCAGCATGCTTCTCAGGTCCGGTTCTTTCGGGGGTTCCAGAAATGCCCTGATCACCGTGTCCTTTATGTTTCTTCTTCTTTTGAAGGCGAACAACGGCTGTTCTTCCATCTGCAGTTCCGGTGCTACCAGGTTCCAGTATCTTTTTATGATTTTTTTTTAATATCCGTACTCCTTGTATGGTATGTGGTTACACAAACAATGCCCCGTGTCTCATTGGTTTTGTCCTTAGTCTCAAGTAGTTGTCCCCATGGCTGACACCATGCATGTTTCCTGGCACGCTTCAGCAATCCTGATGGATAACCGCGCTTTTTCAATCTCATAGTCAAGTCATCCGTCTCACGGAAAAAAGTCTTTTCTCTGATAGCAATTCCTTCTCAACCTTAGGTAATGCCCAAAGGGCAAATTATCCCTCAGGTTCCTTGGGTGGTGAGAGCCATACATCAATAGAGTGTTCCTTTCCATCGGTTTGCGATATAGATCCGTGTATAAAAAGCCATTTTCAGCTTTGAAGGTCAGATCTAGGAAGTCAATGGAGTTGTAGTTGTGGGCCATCGTGAACTGGATGTCACTACTCCTACTGTTCAACCAGGCATGGAATTCATTAAGTTCTTGTTCATTTCCCGACCAGATCATCAACACATCATTGATGTATCTTTTCCATACATCGATTTTCTCCAAGTACGGGTTGTCCAGGTCATATAGATGTTCCTCTTCGTAGCTGTCCATGAATATCTTAGCCAGGTTAGGGGCATATGTTGCGCCCATTGCTACTCCTTTACACTGAAAGTAGAATTGTTTTTTCAACACCAAAAAGTTTTTTTTCAACGCTATTTCCAAGATTTTAATCAGAACGTCGGTGGGGATCCAGTGTGGTCTATCCCTTTTGTCCAGTGTGGATCTGATGACTTCTATTGCAGTGGTTTGAGGAATGGATGTATATAGAGATGATACATCTAGTGTCACTAATATCTGCTTCTCACCATCAAAAGGTTGACCTTCCAGTAGCTGGATGATGTGCATGCTGTCATGAACATATGATTTGGTAACTGCAACCCAGGGCTGGAGGAAGTGGTCAATAAACGTATTCAAGGGTCCTAAAATAGAACCACAGCCTGATACTATAGGCCTGCCAGGTGGTTTGTCAAGCCTCTTGTGTACTTTCGGTAGAGCATATATGGTTTGGATTCTGGGCTCCAGTTGGTTGAGGAAATCATGCTCATGGTGGCTTAAAAAGTCTTCATCCATTCCTGTTTTAGTTGTGACTACAATTAGTGTTTTGATTTCAAATGTAGGATCCCTTGTCACTTTCATATAGCTATCAAGCATTTGTAGTTGTTGTTCAATCTCGCAGATGTAATCTTGCGTATTTTGTACCACGATGGCTCCGCCTTTATCATCTGCCTTTATCACTATGGCTCCATTTCCTGCCAAGTCATGTAGTGCTTTTCTGTCTTCTTTACTTATGTTGTATTTTATGTACTTCTTTTCTTCCATCATTTGCATAGTTTCTTCCAAGACTATTTTCTCGAACGCCAGTATTCTCTCACTCATCATGAAGGAGGCTGGCGTAAATGTAGATACCGGTCTAAATGCAGTAGCTGATTGTGATGGTGTAGAAGTATTCTTTAGAAAAAAGTATTTTAATCTGATATTTCTGAAGAATCTTTGTAATTCCAAACTTACTTGGAAAGAGTCAGGATTCGCTGTTGGTACAAATGACAAACCTCTGGCTAAGATCTCTTTCTCCACATTTGTTAGAGTATAGTCCGATAGATTACTCACTGGGTCTAGACATGAAGTTGATGTCATGGTTTGTATTACAATTGGTACCCCTATTTCCACTGGGATAGAGCTAGTCGTTTGGATCATGCTGGTTATTGCCAACTCGGTATGGTCGTGGTTAGTATGATTCATGTTTACCTCAGTAGATTCTGGGGGAACGGATAGAATGTTTTGAGGAGCAGTTTCTGGTGTTGATGTCGATGCACAAACGTCCCTTGTTGATGTAGATATGGAACAGTGACCCATATTAGGGAGGGGCCTATCAGTAACAGCCAAGCTAATATCTTCCAAAGTGATGGTCGGAATGCTATTAATGGGTATATCATGAGACACTACCATCGGTATTTTTGTCTCCTTGTCGATATTTCTCAATGTGTCTCTGGTTGATAGAATCTGACCCGGGATATACACTGTGTGGATTTTCCCCTCCCCCATCTCCTTGAACGATCCTAGTTCTGCTGTCTGCCCCGCCTCTGTTCCCTCTGGTGTGGCCTTCCCCTTAAAAAGAGTTGGGTGTCTGGTACCCGGAGTTACTCGTGGAGGGCTGGTTGGTATCTGGATCTGAGCTACTCCCTGCCGAGGAATCAGAGAAGGTATAAAACCTTTGTGGGCCCTGTCTCCCTCTGTTAGTGAAGAACCCCTGACTATCTTGCTGGTAATAATTATCAGCAAGGTATGGGTACGTAACCTTTTTGTCATCGTTTTTCACGTCCTTGACAAGTTTATCGAACTTCCTGCCAAGGGTGATGGTGTTGAAATCAACAAGGGTCTTTTCCCCACGCTCCAATGCCTCCTTGGCATTTGTGAGTGCTGAATCCCCTAGGATCTCGGTCTTAAGATCCGCTATTTCTTGTGTCAATTTTTTCACGTACTCGATGGCCGTCTCCACCCCAAGCACCATCCAGTGCCTGGAGCAGTTATTGGCCACATAGCTAGATCCCTCTCGAAACTTGGGGACGTCTATGAAGATACCCGGTTCGTTTCGTACCTGAAGGCCCTTCGGTATTATGTTTGCTTCAAGATATTTGGTCAGAACATGTCCATGTAGTCGTGATCTGATCAATTTCTTTTCTAATCGTTCCACTTTAGCAATTTTTTCAGTAAAACCTGCATCCGCTGGTAGTCTATCGTTGCCTAAAAGCAAGCTAGATGCCCCTGCTCCTGGATTAGTTTGGCTATGTACTCCTCACTATAAGCTAAGGTTTCCTTTTCAGACATTATCATGTATACATGTAAAAAAAGGAGTAAAACTATACACATTTCTCAAAAATACTCTAAATACAAAAACCAATGAGAGTAAAACACCCTTGAAGGTAAACACCTGCACTATTTCTGTAAACTTCTTACGGGGTAACCCAGTATCCCTCAGAACCTGGGTAATACAGTTTAAATATCAACAATGGTTCTGTCCGGTATGAACCTGATTGCTTCAAATTCTACACAAATCCTTCAACATATGTTTAGCCATGATCATATCACTTTGCATGACTCCTTGCGTAAATCAATCATCAAATGCAAATCCAAGCAGAAAAAGGGTAAGGAGAAGTTTTAATCATTCAACTAATATTCATTTACATAACAAGTGGTGATTTATATACAAGTGAGTGAAAAAGGGAAGGGGAAAAAGTTCAAGGCTTTTTTGAAGGCCAGTTCATAATATAGAAATTCTTTGGTCCAGTGTGCCACATTAGTTGGCCATAGTAGTCTGGACACAGTTGACAGGTCCTAGGGTATTTTGTCGTCGACGTTTCGACCCTGTTGACGCCTTAATTGCGGGTCTTCTTCAGGACGGGGGAGGGGAGTGGTGTGGCGCCTGTTAATAAGATGGAAAGACCATCAGGTTTGGATTACGCAAGGTGTACTCTTTAAAACGGAGGTAAAATGGTTTCTAGAAACCCTTCCTAGATCTGACCTTCAAAGCTGAAAATGGCTTTTTATACACAGATCTATATCGCAAACCGATGGAAAGGAACACTCTATTGATGTATGGCTCTCACCACCCAAGGAACCTGAGGAATAATTTGCCCTATGGGCAATACCTAAGGTTGAGAAGGAATTGCTATCAGAGAAAAGACTTTTTCCGTGAGGCGGATGACTTGACTATAAGATTGAAAAAGCACGGTTATCCATCAGGACTGCTGAAGCGTGCCAGGAAACGTGCACGGTATCAGCCACGGGAACAACTACTTGAGGCTAAGGACAAAACCAATGAGACACGGGGCATTGTTTGTGTGACCACATACCATACAAGGAGTATGGATATTAAAAAAATCATAAAAAGATACTGGAACCTGGTAGCACCGGAACTGCAGATGGAAGAACAGCCGTTGTTCGCCTTCAAAAGAGGAAGAAACATAAAGGACACAGTGATCAGGGCATTTCTGGAACCCCCTAAAGAACCGGACCTGAGAAGCATGCTGAACTTACCACCAGTGATTGGGCACCACAAGTGTGGCAATTGTAAAGCCTTTGACAATTGCCAGGAAGGATCTAGTTTCACCTACAATTCCAAAACACATAGATTATCACAGTTCACGAATTGCAACAGTACTCATGATATATATGCCATCACTTGCCCCTGTGGATTGGTATATGTTGGACAAACGATGCAAAAGTTAAAACACAAATTCTACAACACATGAGCAGAATTAGATGTAACATAGCTGGAGCCCCTCTGGTTGAACATTACACTACTCAAAGACACAAGCCTTTTGAAATAGAATGGAGGGTGTTGGAAAAGGTAACCGTAGGCACCAGGGGTGGCTCTCTCTCAAAAACAATGACCTATAAGGAATGCAGGTGGATACATTCCATTAATACTGTACAATGAGGTCTGAATGAAAGAGAGGAAACAGCCAGACAGTTGGGGCAACTATAACTTAGTTCACTAGTTTAGCATATTAAACATAGGATACATGACCTAAAACAACAAGATAGGTAGGTGATGATATGATGATTGTAATCTTTCAAGTACTGAAAATGTATAAAGCTGCTAATTTGATGTATCTATGCAGGAAATGTTTAACGGTGTTGTTATTATGATGTACCTATAGATATTGATGCACAGTAAGTGATAATGCAAACACAACAGGTGATGGACCGAATGTGGATCAATGTCACACACTCACCCCAGTCCAAAGATCTGGGCCCAAATCCATCGTTTTTTTGCACTCCACTCGGTATGGTCGTGGTTATTCTGTTCCCATGGGGCACAGGGTCAGAGCTGATTTGCATATCGCCATTGTCTAACCCAGGGTGGTGTGGAGTGCAAAATAACGATGGATTTGGGCCCAGATCTTTGGACTGGGTTGAGTGTGTGACATTGATCCACATTCGGTCCATCACCTGTTGTGTTTGCATATTCCGCCCTAAGTGCGCTGGGGATGCCCAGACGTGGGTCCCAGGCACTCCACACCACTGGAGTCAAGCTAGCCGGGCTGATGAGAGGTGTTACCTCGAAACCGGTCCGGTCCTCGGATGCTTGATTCCGTTCTGGGAAGGACATGGCTTTTGTAGTTCGGACTGGACTGTTCCCATGGGGCACAGGGTCAGAGCTGATTTGCATATCGCCATTGTCAAACCCAGAGCGGTGTGGAGTGCAAAATAACGATGGATTTGGGCCCAGATCTTTGGACTGGGTTGAGTGTGTGACATTGATCCACATTCGGTCCATCACCTGTTGTGTTTGCAGTAAGTGATAATGGCAGGTTATTATGCATTGTAAACAGCTGTCTATGATTATAGACATACAATACTTCTGTATCCGATTTCCTGCACTAACTGAGAAATGTCACACTACCTCCCTTATTTTAATTGTTTATGATGACCAACAAATGGAAAGTCTCGGGCGTCGAACACCCACCATAAATAGCAAAGTGCGTTGCCATGCAACATGACACGCCCCCTAACGCTGTCAACGCTACTTGGGATCAAGTGCGTTGCTGAGTGACACGCCCCCTTGCGCCATGACGTAAAGGAGTCCGACGTGGCTAAGGGCCCTAACGTGATGTATCCTAGCTACGAGGCAACGTCCTCGAGGGTAGCCCCGCAGTAGGATATTTCAGCGGTGCTGCAGTTAGAAGTCACACGGCAAGCTGACGGGATGACAGAAATCTGCCGCGAATGATCGCCTTTAAGAGATACAGAGACTATGATCTGATGGTGAGTGCCTTGGCCTTTAGAATAACCGCATTTAAGCATAGCGGCTCACCTTGCAAACTAAGGTATGTTTTATATACTAAATGACCGACCATACCTATTTTTGCTATACCCAGATCGCCGAATTAATTTGTGGTTGGTCTGGACTGAATGAATTTCAATAATTTAATACCCAGAATTGAGCCTGATCGAACCTGGCAGGTTGCCAACGCAAGGGGCTGAGACTGTGCGTGATCATTTGCGGAAACACAAAGACCACTACCGAATGGTAAGTGTGGTGGGTTTATTCTAATGATTGGATTTAACGTATCGGCTCATTTTGGAGCCCCAGATATGATATGTCACACAACTTATATTTGCACTGACCCGCTTTATTTTAACTTGCAACTTTCAGATCACCCAATTAATTTGTGGTTGGTTTGTACTTAAGAAGAAACAAGCCCGGAATAAATATCAAGAATCAAGTGTATACGCTTCCGCCCGCAATTGGTGTTCAGGGTGAGTCAAGATTCCCAGCAATTCGATCCTTTTTAAACTTGGGAAAGGGCACAATTTTCAAATCCCTTACCCCTATATTACAATCCCACAGATTATTCGTACAGATGAAGAGACCATAATTGCGCTACCGTCCAGGGTCCAACTCATGAGGGGACCTTAGGTGAGTGTTTGAGTTTCCGGTCACTCCAAAGGGTTTCTAGAAACCATTTCAACTCCGTTTTAAAGAGTACACCTTGCATAATCCAAACCTGATGGTCTTTCTATCTTATTAACATGCGCCAGACCACTCCCCTCCCCCGTCCTGAAGAAGACCCGCCATAGACCCGCAATTAAGGTGTCAACATGGTCGAAACGTCAACGACAAAATACCTTAGGACCAGTCAACTGTGTCCAGACTACTATGGCCTACTAATGTGGCACACTGGACCAAAGAATTTTCTATATTATGCACTGCCTTCAAAAAAGCCTTGAACTTTTTCCCCTTCCCTTTTTCACTCACTTGTATATAAATAGCCATTTGTTATGTCACTTTTTGCACAAATTGTCACATCTCACCTATTAGAATTGATGCGCCGTTTAATATAAAGTATCTTTTGCAAAATATTTCATGCATTGTAATAGGGTCCTCTTAATGAGAAAATTGAATCATAAATGAATATTAGTTGAATGATTAAAACTTCTCCTGACCCTTTTTCTGTTTGGATTTGCATTTGATGATTGATTTACGCAAGGAGTCATGCGAAGTGATATGATCATGGCTAAACATATGTTGAAGGATTTGTGCAAAATTTGAAGCAATCAGGTTCATACCCGACAGAACCATTGTTGATATTTAAACTGTATTGCCCAGGTTCTGAGGGATACTGGGTTACCCCGTAAGAAGTTTACTGAAATAGTGCAGGTGTTTACCTGCGAAGGTGTTTTACTCTCATTGATTGTTGTATGTAGTGTATTTTTGAGAAATGTGTATAGTTTTCCGCCTTTACATGTATACATGAATATGTCTGACAAGGAAACTTTAGCTTATAGTGAGGAGTACATAGCCAAACTAATCCAGAACAAGGGGCATCTAGCTTCCTTTTAGGCAACGATAGACTACCAGCGTATGCAGGTCTTACTGAAAAACTTGCTACATTGGAACGATTAGAAAAGAAATTGATCAGATCACGTCTACATGGACATGTTCAGACCAAATATATTGAAGCAAACATAATACCGACGGGCCTTCAGGTACGAAACGAACCGGGTATCTTCATAGACGTTCCCAAGTTTCGAGAGTGATTTAGCTATGTTGCCAATAACTGCTCCAGGCACTGGATGGTGCTTGGGGTGGAGACGGCCATTGAGTACGTGAAAAAATTGACACAAGAAATAGCAGGTCTTAAGACCGAGATCCTATGGGATTCAGCACTCACGAATGCCAAGGAGGCATTGGAGCGTGCGGAAAAGACCCTAGTTGATTTCAACACCATCACCCTTGGCAGGAAGTTCGATAAACTTGTCAAGGACGTGAAAAACTACGACAAAAAGGTTACATACCCATGCCTTGCTGATAATTATTACCAGCAAGATAGTCAGGGGTTCTTCACTAACAGAGGGAGACAGGGCCCACGGAGGTTTTATACCTTCTCTGATTCCTCCGCAGGGAGTAGCTCAGATGCAGATACCGACCAGCCCTCCACGAGTAACTCCGGGTACCAGACACCCAACTCTTTATTAGGGGAAGGCCACACCAGAGGGGACAGAGGCGAGGGGAGACAGCAGAACTGGAATCGTTCAAGGAGATGGGGGAGGGGAAGATCTACACAGGGTACATCCCGGGTCAGATTCTATCAACCAGAGACACATGGAGAAATATCGACAAGGAGACAAACATACCAATGTTAGTGTCTCATGATATACCCATTAATAGCATTCCGACCATCACTTTGGAAGATATTAGCTTGGCTGTTACTGATGGGCCACTCCCTAATATGGTTCACTGTTCCACATCTACATCAACAAGGGACGTTAGTGCATCGACATCAACACCAGAAACTGCTCCTCAAAACATTCTATCCGTTCCCCCAGAATCTAGTGAGGTAAACATGAATCAGAATAACCACGACCATACCGAGTTGGCAATAACCAGCATGATCCAAACGACTAGCTCTACCCCAGTGGAAAAAGGGGTACCAATTGTAATACAAACCATGACATCGACTTCATGTCTAGACCCAGTGATTAATCTATCGGACTATACTCTAACAAATGTGGAGAAAGAGATCTTAGCCAGAGGTTTGTCATTTGTACCAACAGCGAATCCTGACTCTTTCCAAGTAAGATTGGAATTACAAAGATTCTTCCGAAATATCAGATTAAAATATTTTTTTCTAAAGAATACTTCTACACCATCACAATCAGCTACTGCATTTAGACCGGTATCTACATTTACGCCAGCCTCCTTCATGATGAGTGAGAGGATACTGGCGTTCGAGAAAATAGTCTTGGAAGAAACTATGCAAATGATGGAAGAAAAGAAGTACGTAAAATACAACCTAAGTAAAGAAGAGAGAAAAGCACTACATGACTTGGCTGGAAATAGAGCCATAGTGATAAAGGCAGCTGATAAAGGTGGAGCCATTGTGGTACAAAATACGCAAGATTACATCTGCGAGATTGAACAACAACTACAAATGCAGGATAGCTATATGAAAGTGACAAGGGATCCTACATTGGAAATTAAAACACTAATTGAAGTCACGACTAAAACAGGAATGGATGAAGGCTTTTTAAGTCAACAATAGCATGATTTCCTCAACCAACAGGAACCCAGAATCCCAACCATATATGCTCTACCAAAAGTACACAAGAGGCTTGACAAACCACTTGGCAGGCCTATAGTATCAGGCTGTGGTTCTATTTTAGAACCCTTGAATACGTTTATTGACCACTTCCTCCAGCCCTGGGTTGCAGTTACCAAATCATATGTTCATGACAGCATGCACATCATCCAGCTACTGGAAGGTCAACCTTTTGATGGTGAGAAGCAGATATTAGTGACACTAGATGTATCATCTCTATATACATCCATTCCTCAAACCACTGCAATAGAAGTCATCAGATCCACACTGGACAAAAGGGATAGACCACTCTAGATCCCCACCGACTTTTTGATTAAAATCTTGGAAATAGCGATGAGAAAAAACTTTTTTGTGTTCAAAAAACTGTTCTACTTTCAGTGTAAAGGAGTAGCCATGGGCGCAACATATGCCCCTAGCCTGGCTAATATATTCATAGACAGTTACGAAGAGGTACATCTATATGACCTGGACAACCCGTACTTGGAGAAAATCGATGTATGGAAAAGATACATCGATGATGTGTTGATGATCTGGTCGGGAAATGAACAAGAACTTAAAGAATTCCATGCCTGGTTGAACAGTAGCAGTAGTGACATCCAGTTCACGATGGCCCACAACTCCAACTCCATTGACTTCCTAGATCTGACCTTCAAAGCTGAAAATGGCTTTTTATACACGGATCTATATCGCAAACTGATGGAAAGGAACACTCTGTTGATGTATGGCTCTCACCACGCAAGGAACCTGAGGGATAATTTGCCCTATGGGCAATACCTAAGGTTGAGAAGGAATTGCTATCAGAGAAAAGACTTTTTCCGTGAGGCGGATGACTTGACTATAAGATTGAAAAAGCGCGGTTATCCATCAGGACTGCTGAAGCCTGCCAGGAAACATGCATGGTATCAGCCACGGGAACAACTACTTGAGGCTAAGGACAAAACCAATGAGACACGGGGCATTGTTTGTGTGACCACATACCATACAAGGAGTATGGATATAAAAAAAATCATAAAAAGATACTGGAACCTGGTAGCACCGGAACTGCAGAAGGAAGAACAGCCGTTGTTCACCTTCAAAAGAGGAAGAAACATAAAGGACATGGTGATCAGGGCATTTCTGGAACCCCCTAAAGAACCAGACCTGAGAAGCATGCTGAACTTACCACCAGTGATTGGGCACCACAAGTGTGGCAGTTGTAAAGCCTGTGACAATTGCCAGGAAGGAACTAGTTTCACCTACAACTCCAAAACATATAGACTATCACAGTTCACGAATTGTAACAGTTCTCATGTTATATATGCCATCACTTGCCCCTGTGGATTGGTATATGTTGGACAAACGATGCAAAAAGTTAAAACACGAATTCTACAACACATGAGCAGAATTAGATGTAACATAGCTGGAGCCCCTCTGGTTGAACATTACACTACTCAAAGACACAAGCCTGGTGAAATGGAATGGAGGGTGTTGGAAAAGGTAACCGTAGGCACCAGGGGTGTCTCTCTCTCAAAAACAATGAACTATAAGGAATGCAGGTGGATACATTCCATTATTACTGTACAACGAGGTCTGAATGAAAGAGAGGAAACAGCCAGACAGATGGGGCAACTATAACTTAGTTCAATAGTTTGGCATATTAAACATAGGATACATGACCTAAAACAACAAGATAGGCAGGTGATGATATGATGATTGTAATCTTTCATGTACTGAAAATGTATAACGCTTCTAATTTGATGTATCTATGCAGGAAATGTTTAACGGTGTTGTTATTATGATGTACCTATAGATATTGATGCACAGTAAGTGATAATGTCAGGTTATTATGCATTGTAAACAGCTGTCTATGATTATAGACATACGATACTTCTGTATCTGATTGCCTGTACTAACTGAGAAATGTCACACTACCTCCCTTATTTTAATTGTTTATGATGACCAACAAATAGAAAGTCTCTGGCGTCGAACGCCCACCATAAATAGCAATGCGCGTTGCCATGCAACATGACACGCCCCCTAACGCCGTCAACGCTACTTGGGATCAAGTGCGTTGCTGAGTGACATGCCCCGTGTGCCATGATTAAAGGAGTCCGACGTGGCTAAGGGCCCTAACGTGATGTATCCTAGCTACGAGGCAACGTCCTCGAGAGTACCCCGCAGTAGGATATTTCAGCGGTGCTGCAGTTGGAAGTCACAAGGCAAGCTGACGGAATGACGGAAATCTGCTGCGAATGATCGCCTTTAAGAGATACAGAGACTATGATGTGATGGTGAGTGTGTTGGCTTTTATAATAACCGCATTTAACCATAGCGGCTCACTTTGCAAACTAAGGTATGTTTTATATACTAAATGACCGACCATACCTATTTTTGCAATTCCCAGATCGCCGAATTAATTTGTGGTTGGTCTGGACTGAATGAATTACAATAATTTAATACCCAGAATCCAGCCTGATTGAACCTGGCAGGTTGCCAACGCAAGGGGCTGAGACCGTGCGTGATCCTTTGCGGAAAGACAAAGACCACTACCGAATGTTGAGTGTGGTGGGTTTATTCCAATGATTGGATTTAACGTATCGGCTCATTTTGGAGCCCCAGATATGATATGTCACACAAATTATATTTGCACTGACCCGCTTTATTTTAACTTGCAACTTTCAGATCACCCAATTAATTTGCGGTTGGTTTGAACTTAAGAAGGAACAAGCCCTGAATAAATATCAAGAATCAAGTGTATACGCTTCCGCCCGCAATTGGTGTTCAGGGTGAGTCAAGATTCCCAACAATTTGATCCTTTTTAAACTTGGGAAAGGGCACAATTTTCATATCCCATTTTAACTCTGTTTTAAAGAGTACACCTTGCATAATCCAAACCTGATGGTCTTTCCATCTTATTAACAGGCGCCACACTGCTCCTCTCCCCCGTCCTAAAGATGACCCACCATAGACCCGCAATTAAGGCGTCAACAGGGTCGAAACGTCGACGACAAAATACCTTAGGACCAGTCAACTGTGTCCGGACTACTATGGCCAACTAATGTGGCACACTGGACCAAAGAATTTCTATATTATGAACTGGCCGTCAAAAAAGCCTTGAACTTTTTCCCCTTCCCCTTTTCACTCATTTGTATATAAATCACCACTTGGTATGTCACTTTTTGCACAAATTGTCACATCTAACCTATTAGAATTGATGCGCCGTTTATTATAAAGTATCTTTTGCTAAATATTTCATGCATTGTAACAGGGTCCTCTAAATGAGAAAATTGAATCATAAATGAATATTAGTTGAATGGTTAAAATTTCTCCTGACCCTTTTTCTGTTTGGATTTGCATTTGATGATTGATTTACGCAAGGAGTCATGCGAAGTGATATGATGATCATGGCTAAACATATGTTGAAGGATTTGTGCAGAATTTGAAGCAATCAGGTTCATACCCGACAGAACCATTGTTGATATTTAAAATATTGCTGGATTTTCAGCAATATTCAGGCATTTCGCCGCTATCGCTGGATATTTTATCACAGTGGAGATAAACGTTGCTAATAGCATGTTTTCTCCGCTAAAATATCCAGCGATAGGCAGCGATAAAAATAAACGTGCTAAGCGCATTTTGCGATAAATATTGCAAATTCTTGATAATATGCCCCACAGTTCCCATTGCCCTCTCAAAGAAAGAAATAGCAGTTTTTAGGTCCGGTGCTTTTGAGAAAAATGGATTAAGGTTATGAACGTATGTAAAGAGTCTTCAACATCTGATTTGTGTGAATAGTGAGAAATAATGTCTTCCCTTTGATATCTATACTTTATCTCGTGCAACATTAAAATGACGAATTGGGCTACAACACTTTTATTCACGTCTGGTATAATTTTCTTTATGAATTTGGTCGGGCTGTGAGGCTGTGGTTTTCAAAAATCTGTGTTTTATAGTCCAGATTGTATTAGACTACTTTTACTTCTTAACTCTGTGTTGCAAAGTATTAAACCCATGTTTCTTAAATTACAATATAAGCTCCCGATTGTTAGTTATGAAAGGTTCATATTTTAATGCAGTGGCTGAATGTTACTCGTGCACTAGCTCGGTGTTTAATGGCTTTGAATGATTTTAAACTATGAAAGTGAACTGATTGAAGTGTATTTTATGGTGTGTGTATATTTATTGTTTTAGGAGGCATGTGTCTCAAATAAACATATTTTTAAACTATGAGTCACTAAGAAGAAGAAGAGAAAAGTGATAATTAACAATTTTAGAATAGGCTGAGAGCAGAGCAAAAGCTCTGGTTAACAGATGGAGGATTTAGACATTCCATCACCCTCCGTTTCTACGAAGTTTTACCTGCTTCAACGCAGAAGTATGACACAAGCCATAAAACGCAACAATGGTTATTATGTTTAGGATATGGATAAGTAGAAAATGGTCAACCCAGGGCAAGTCTTAACCAAGTCACACCTGCAAACCACAATATTGAACTCCATATTCCACATTCACTCACAGAAGAACCATTTCTCCCTAATGCATACAGTATCCATAATATTACTTTCCCAAAGTTGGCATGCCTTTTAATTGGTCTATGGAAAGCTAAGTATTCTCCCCAGCCTCCATTAACTAATGTTGAACCTATCATTCACCAGAACCCTTGCCTGGACCTCCTCCGTTAGTTTGTTCAAAATTCATCTGAAAACCTGCATTCCCCTTCCTTGAGATTCAGGAAGCTCTTGCAATTTGAGATACTCAATTCTTACTCAACTGATTCCAAAACAGGATAAGGGATGTGATTGAAAAAAATCATAAAAGATAGCCTTTGCTTCAACTCTTTAGAGTCTCACTTCATTCACCTTAGCTTTAGCATCTGCAAATACATTATCAGATAACCGAATAGGCTCAATTGGAGTTTAGAATGATACCTTTCATTTGTTCTACCATATACAATTTGTGTCTAAGGTTTTCTTTCCTCCTTTTTTGTCTCTCCTACACAAACAGCAGTGGGATAAATCACTTAATAAAAACCTGAAAGAAAATTTGAAGGTCGTGTCTGAAATGGGGTTATTATTCTCTGAGGGGTGTTACTCCTTTGAGAGGATCTGTGCTCTTTCTTTGGTAGCTATGTTACAAACAGAAGCCAGTCCCAAGAAGTGTGCGTTAAATTCAAGCTAATAATTTCAAAGAAAAGACACCAACACAATAAAATTCTCAAACTGAATTAGAAAAATAAAAATAAGATAATGAGCATAAAGACTAGGGGTGGGAAGAACTCGCAGAGTTTTGTTCCGTGGAATTTCCTGGATTTACCTAAAAACTGCATGAGATTATGTAGAGCTCCATGAGCAGCAGAATCCCAGTCTGCCGCACTGATTTTTAGAACCAACAGTTTGTCCCAGCATGAACAGCACCATGCTGTGCACCAGAGAACACTGTTTCTCCCTGCTGCTCGAGCAGATTTTCTACTTGAGAAGCAGCTTTCGAAATGTAAACGACAACTTTCAAAATGTGAACAGCAATTTCTCAACACGAGCAGTAGTGACCTGCTGTGACCGTCCGCCTTGAGTAAACCTGCCAAGAGGTGGTCTACATAAATTTTTTCTCAAACATGCTCCAACCACATGCAAGAAAAACTCTGCGACCCAGCGGGTGGCAGAGTATTGACGAGTGGGCAAAACTCAACAAACTTAGCCCACAGAGTGGAGTTTACGGCCCACCCCTAACAAAGACACAAAGATCATCAAAATACTTTAGGGGAAATGAGAGATACGATATTTTAAGCTTTTAGGGCAAAAAACACCAATAAAAAGTCACTGTTCGCAATTGATCGGCACCAATTCCCTGCTGAGATCTCAGTGCCTTCAGAGGAGTTGCCATCAAGATGGCTCCTCTGAAGATGTCGACATTTTAGTAAGCAGCTGCTATTTTTATGATTTAAGTAGCCATTCACCAAACATTTTGGTTTTCCAAAAACAAACTCCCAACCTGGGAGTTTGTTTTCAAAAAAGAAAATTACTCTGACAACATAAGAGTTTTCTCCCAGGCTGTGGGGGTAAATTTTCTGTTTTGGACTGCTATGGTTTCCTTAACTGTACCAAATGGAGCCAAGTACATGACACCATCCACTTAATATAGGACAAATGTACATCTAAATCGACTGCTGTATCTCCATCATTGTAGGGGCACTGGCGTCGAAAACATGACAGACAACTAAACTTTAAATATGGCAAGCAGATCATTAGATTGATGGACAGGGCCCTCTGTTATTGTTGTGGCTGACTACCCTGTCCATCATACTCTAAATCCCACTCCAGAATGTTTCAGATGCTGGAGTTCTTTTGGGGGTCACAGTGAGATGACAAGCAGGTTTTGAGGCTTTTAAAAAAAATAATATTTGTGGACGTAAAAGTGGGTATGGAGATGATCTTTACAGTCTATTAATTAAGCTTTTTTTGGTACTTGTATGTAGAATTTAGCCATATTTATGTGAATGTCTGCTGTCAATCCTTTGGTCAAGCAAAAATTTACTTTTGCCCTGCCATGTTTTTTTTTTATCCACTCACAGGACTTTGTTAGGCTTGCCACATTTTATTAGCAACTTGTGCTTTCCTATGTTTCTCCACTCAGAGTTTCTAAGAAGTATTAATGGATTTGTATGTTTGCCTTTTTTAGGTCTCACCTACGCTGCGCGCCTGCGCTGCATAGGAGGAGACCTTTAGGAATCGATTCACTTTTTGGGCCAAAACGTCCACGCATTGCATTGCTTTCAGTGGCAACGCGTGCACGTTTGGCGATTCCCTTGCAGGAGTGAGCTTTGAAACCATCTGTTTGTAATTAACTTGCAACCAGATGGTGCCCCTGCTCGCTCCCACATGGGAACTGGCGCAGGACCCCTCCTCTCTCCACTGTCCCTGCTGACTCCTCCTCTCCTCGTCAAACTTGGTTTAATCTCCCACTGCCCTTGTGTAAAATGTTGGCATGTATGTAATACTTAAATCTTATGTATCCAGAGACAAACGTGGCTAATAAAAGATTGTTAAACTGCTTAATCTGAACTAATTCTAAATGATACCGATATCGTGACTCAACCATATTTCCACCAAATGCATGTGGTGCAGTAGTAGCATCGAACAAGCAGTTTATGACATTAATGCACGTGTGCTGTGCTATAGCTACAAAACAATACAAAGTTACCAAGGAACCCTATGGCCTTTGCACGGAGCAAAGAGCGTCGGTTAACCCTCTTCCTCGCTAAATCACCCTTTCCTCCAATCACCCGCCACAGGACAGACTGGCTTTCTGCCGGGTTCTTACATCGGATGGTGTGGAAGCCACAGCGTGGCTGCTTCTCGAAGCTCTCTCCAAGTTTCAGGGCTCTCTCTTTGCTGCCGAAGATAGGGAGGGCTGTACCATTCATCCTCCAACCTGGCACCCGCTGTCAACGCTGACCATCTGTTGAACGCAAAAGTGAGGAAGGTGGGGTAGTCAAGTCTGCCAAGAAAACTTTCCTTACTCAGCAGAGAGGCGCGCACACTGTGTGGTTGGGAGATAGCCGGGCTCCTTCTTTTGGGTTCCCAACGGCATATACATGTCTTTGTGAAACTAATAGTCAATTCCATGTAAACTTGGCAGACATCGTTTGTGGGCTAATAAAAAAAAGTGAATTGTGTCTCCTGAATGTTCTTGGTTTTTGAACGTCAGCAAAACCCGAGCCAACGAGTGCTAATTTGTCAGCCTTAGTAGATACAGTATTGGGAATCTTTCATGGTTTGCATCATAATGAACCATTTATGTGCAAGCGCAAGAATGCCCCAAGGCATTCTTTAAGTGGTATACTTTATAGTTTTTGTCGGGAACCACAATAAAGACGTGGCTAATAAAAGATAATTGGCTGAAACGGTTTGAAGTCATTCTATATTAATACAATATGGAATATCCGTAGAAGGAATTATTTGGAAACAACTGTTAGAATAGTGTGAAGTTAGGTGTCACGTCTAGTTTTTTTCTGAATAACAACTGGGAGTTTCTAGTTCATCAGGACATGGAAGCCACCCTGGTACGTATGTCTTCACTCGTTCAGGAGCATTCAGTGATAGACGCTGAGTGGCATGAGATCACTTTTATCTCCAATGTTTAAGATGCTGTCGTGGACTGTCTTTTTATTTCTTTTTTAAAACTCATTGTCCTTAAAGCACCGGAACCGCACTAATAACAAAGATCTTTTTGAATGCTGCAGCTAAAGTAGCCTGTCTTAGCGAGATGTCAGTAGCCCGTCCTCAGATTACGTTCTCTTACCTAACATGGCCGCCGGTTGTTCCAAATGTTAGAACGTGACCTAAGGTTTTGAGACACGTAGCCCACAAGAGTCACTAGTTGATAGGGGCTGTTGGTATCACAGGACTAATTTTGGAAGAAAGTGCGATTGGGCGACTCATCCTCCCTTTTTTAATTGAAAAAATTAGGTAACTTGAAATTCCTCAGTGCAGTCTGTTAGGTACTATTGGAGAGACCACTGTACTGCAATTGTTATTTATTTTGGGAATAACATTTTTTGCTTTGTGTACTAATTCATCCCTTTGTAGAGAAAGCGTCAATATTTTTCAACTTCCGATATTATTCGCTCTCTTAGGATAGCCTTTCAGATGGCTATAGAGGTTTGTTTTTTCCTCTAAAAATACATACCTTGAGATGCTTTCTGTCAGCAGGCTTCGTCCATTGGTCTGATAACGACCAAAGCACGAGGCATTGTCCTGCCGACTTTAACCATTGGCTCGGACATTAGTCTTTTTAAATCTGTGTGATTTATTTTATTATTATACTGTAAAAGTTTAATAGACTAATTTGTCTAAATAAACTATATTTTTTAACTGAAAGATGCAGCAGTATCAGTTTAAATTACAAGTGAGCTAATTCGCATACATCTGCCCAGGTGCCTAAATTGTGTCTGCTAAGTTGTCTATGTTACTATCCCTGTCCTTTCATCTCCTGTACCCACTCTTCTCCTTCCTTTCCTCTCCCCCTTCCCTTCTCGTGACCTCCACCAGGTCTGTTCCCTCTCCCTGCACTCCTCTTTCTTTTCAACTTTTTCCTACCTCACTTACCATCCCGCCTTCTTCTCCTCCACTACTCTCCCCCTGCATTAGCCCATCCCCTTGCAACCCTTTGACGATCCCTCCTTCCCCTGCTGTCCCCTTTTTGGAGAGTTCCAATGTTTTCATCTCCCCTTTCATCACCACTACCCTAAGCCTTCCTCTTCATCTCTTCCCTCTTCATCTCCTTCCCTCCATAAGCCTCACGGACCTGCACTCTCCCTCGTCAGCATAGTTCCCTCCTTTACTCCTCTCTACTTGCTCTCCTCCACTCCTCCTGGCTGAACCCCCCTCTCCTCCACCGTTTCACCACTCTCACTCCCAAACTCAGCGGCCCTCCGCCCTAACAACTGAATTTTCCACTCATTCACCTCACCCTCTCTTCTACACCTATTTTCTAACGTCCCTCATCTGCATTGCCCTCTTCCTTCCGCGATCATTCCACCTCTCCCTACCCTGCCGACCTTCCTCTCATTTTGACTCTCTCATATTTACTGTATCCAGCTCCCCTTATCATCTTGTCTTCTCCGCCTGCCCTCTATGCTATGACCCTGCTTACCACCCCTCCCCTATCCACCGCTCACTCCCTCTCTACTCCCCCTTCGCTTCTCTCTCCTTTTTGCCTCCTCCTTTCTCTCACTGCCTCTCATATTCAGCCGTCCCTACTGCCTTGTTCCTGTACCCACCGCAGTGTTCATTTTCCTCTCTCGTTTCTAGCCCTGCCTTCCTCCCTCTTCCACCCGCCCTTCATTTAACCTCTCTCCACCATCTCTGCTTCCTCCACCCCTCTACTCCTTTTCTTCTTATGTCAACCCTTTACTTTACTTCAGGAAATGGCATTGATCAGTGCCTCAAAATAAAAACTTTAAGTGCAGGTACAGGTTGCGGCGCTGGCTCAACATTCTCAAATTTTGTACTGATATTTTTTTAATGCATTTTCGGGCCCGAACTTCCCATCTGACTTCAAAACAGCACACTGTACCTGGGTTTTCAGCACCACTGGCCATGATCAAAACGAGCTGCTTACTTCAAAACATATTATGTTCTCTTATAGTTTTAACAACAAGCATTGGCATAGCCAATAGGTCTCGCGTTTGGGACGTTAGAAGTGTTTAACCATGCAACAGTTAATGTTGTTGCACCAAGGATATTGTGCTGCATAACATGCCAATGCTTGTTTAAGTTGACGTCTAACAGACAGTCCAGCTGTCTGGTTTGCTAAAGACATCTTGGGGACATTCAGAAATCTACCATATGAATTCATGCTGCCCGTTGCTTACCAGCAACTTTGTGGTTTGTAACTCACATTTTCTGTCTTTCTGTCTATTTGCTTTAGGCTGCCCAGCTTCAGTTTATCCCTCCTGTTGCACAGACCTTGTTTAATGTATTCTTCAATGAACTTACTGTCTGTTAACTGGCTTTTAAATCTTATTCTTATCTTGTCACATTTGCTGGGCATTCAAAGACAAAGGTCAAATTGCAGGCTCTCTCTTCCAGAGAGCTTGTTGTTTTTTTTCTTTCTCTGACTTCTTTCTAGCACCCAACAAAAACAATTAAATGTGCTGATGTTTCAGAATATGTCAGAATTAGTAGAAATAAAGCATTTTCTTTTTAATTCTAAAGTCTGGTGAAACAAATATTTGAATACCATCAATACACAATGTGATGACATTTGCACACATTTTCCTCTGTGTGCAGCAAAATCGTATTTCAATGCAAATGTAATGGTCATTTCAATTGAAAATGTGTTGCCTGTAATGGCAATGCGCTACAACACCATGCATACTCCACACTATGTTACTGCATTGCACTCTATGCCCTTCCACTCTATGCCATGCCACTCTATTCTACAACACTCCACTCCCCTCAACAACATTACCCTCCACTCTACAACCCTCCAATCTAAGACACTCTTCAACACACCACACTCCTGGACTCTACGCCACTCCAATCTATGCCACTCACTCCAGGACACAACACGCCACTGCACTCTACGCCCCTCCACTCCACACTAGTCACCCCACTCTCATCTACCCCACCCCAATCTACCCTACTCCACTGCACTTTGCTATAATCTACTGCAATCTACTCCACTCCAATCTACTCCACTCCACCAAATCTACTCCATTCTACACAAATCTACCGCAAGCCAGTCCAATCTACCCCACTCCACTCCACTCTACTCCAATGCAGAATGCACCCAATTCCACTCCACTATGATCCATCTACCCTACTCCACTTCAATCTACCTCTCTCCATCCCACTCTAGTCCAATCTATCCCACTCCACTTCAATCTACTCCACTCCAATCTACCCACTTATTACCAATACACTCCAATCTATGTTATGTTATGTTATGTTATGTTATGTTATGTCATGTTCTAACAATTTATATAGCGCACTAATACCCTTAGATGTCTAGGCGTTTATGGTCCGATGCTGTAAGAGGGAGCTAATTTTTAAAAAGCCAAGTTTAAGGTGTTTCCTAAATTCAAACAAGGATGAAATCTTCCTGAGAGAAAGTGAAAAGTGGACTCTACTCCAATCTACCCCACTCCACTCTTCTCCACTCCAATCTACCCTAGTCCAATTTACCCCACTCCCTTCAAAGCTCCATTGCAATCTATCCAACTCCACTCTACTATCACCTACCCCATTCCACTCCAATCTACACTACTCTACCACAATGTACCCCACTCCAATCTACCCCAATCTACCCACTTCAATCAATCACAATCTACCCCACTTCATTCCATCTACCACTCCACTGTACCCAATTCTACCCCACCACACTTCACTCCAATCTACTGCACACCACTCTACCACAATACACTCACATATACCCCACTCTACTCCAATCAAACCTACTCCACCCTACTCCAATGTACCCCACCTCAATCTACTCCACTCCAGTCTAACCCTACCATCTACTCCACTCCAATACACTCCACTCCACGTCAAATTACCATAATCTACCCATATTCAACCACTCCATTCTATGCCACTCTCCCCCCACTCTGTCTACACCAATCTACCCCACCTACCAACATTGAGAGAGACTTCTAGAAATTCCCCCTTCTTTCATCTATTGCAAAGCCAAAGCAGACCGTACCGGTCTGTTGCAAGGTCAAGACGGAAGCTGGCTAACCTCCATGTTTTCGAAACAGAGAAGTACATTCCTCTCTTACACCTTCAAACACACATCCCACACATTCTGTTCCAGGCAAGGCTGTTTGCTCTCTGTTGAGAAGAAATTAAAACATTATACTATTTAGCTGCAAGCAGGCACAAGATGGGAACACAAAATGATGTACATAATAAATAATAGAGTAAGTTGGGGAGAGGATGTAGCCTTACGGCTCCAGTGGTCGACCTCGAAGCTGGGGAACCAGGTTTGAATCTCGGCAATGATGCTTAACATCCTGTGATTCTGTGCAAATTACTTTATGTTCCATGCCTAACAAAAATTAATGTGTCCATCTCCAATCAAACTGGTGCTCATGTAAAGCTCTTCGATACCCGAAGTCTCGGGTCTAGTTCACGCTGTAAAAAATTCTAAAGAATTTAAATTAAAAAAAGTGAAAATACATTGTAAAAGGTCACCACAGTCTCACAATACATGTAGCACTACACCCACCCCACTCTAAACTACCCTACACCAATCATCCCTCTTCAATCTACCCGACTCTAATCTAACCCACTGCATTCCAATCTACCCTACTCTAATCCACCCAATCTACTCCATTCTACCCTGATCTACCCCACCCCACCACACTCCATTCCACTATTCCCCAATCTCTCTCACCCAACTCCAATCTCACCTCCGCACCAATCTATCCAAATATACTGCACTCAAATCTACCCCGCTCCACTCTACCCTTCCCCAGTCTACCCCACTCAAATGTACCCACCCTAATCTACATGATCTACCCCACTTCTGTCTACCCCAATCTACCACACTCCATTCCACTCTACCCAATGTACCCTACTTCACCTAACTCCAATCTACCACATGCCACACAACTCTACCCCAATCCAGGGAATCTAACCCAACCCACCCCACCCAATTCTACTTAGATCTACATTACCCCACTCCACCGCAAACTACCATACTCCAATCTATGCCGCTCCAATCTACCCCATCCAATCTGCCCCCTTGAGTCTCCCACAGTCTACTCCACTACAATCTACCCCAACCCAAATCTACCCCATCCTAAGCCAATCTACCCCACCCCATTCCATTCTACCCCACACCACACTAACTAACTTCACTCAAACTACTCCACTCTAAAACACCCCACTCCACTCCAAACAACCCCACTCCGATCTACTCCACTCAACTCCAATGTACTCCAATCCGCTGCACTCCACTCTTATCCAATCTACCCCACTCCAATCTATCCCAATATATCCCATTCCACTTTATCCCAATCTACCCCAATCCAATCAGCCCCACTCCACTCCAATTAACCCCACTCCACCCGATCCACTTCACTCAACCCAATCTACCCCAATTCAATATACCCGACTCTAATCTACCCCAAAGTACTCCACTCCATTCTTCCCCATTCCAATCTATCCAACTCTGCCACAATCTACCCCTCTATACCCCTAAATACCCCACTTCACTCCACTCCAATCTATTCCACCCGTCCCATTCTACGCCATTCCAATCGACCCCACTCCCGAATCTACCCTACTCCACTTTACCATACTCAACTCGACTCTACCCAAATCTACCCCACTCAACCCCACTCCAGTCTCCCACACTCCACTCCGGTCTATTCCACTTCACTCCAATCTAACCCACACCACTCCTATCCACCATACTCCACTCCAATCTACCCCATCCCACTCAACTATCTCCAAACTACTCTAATACAACCTATCCCTTCTAAATCTACCCTACCCCAATCTACCCCACTCCAATCTATCTCATCTACTCCACTCCATCCTAATCTCCACATTTTCAGCCCACTCCACCCTATTACAATCTAAATCACCCCACTGCATTCTCCCCAGCTCACTCTACCTCACCCCACTCTACCCCATTCCAAACCACCCCACTCCACTCCAGTCTACCCCACTCTAATCTATCCCACTCCAAACGACCCCACTCTATTCCAAAATACTGTACTCTAATCTACTCAATCTGCTTCATCACACTCCATTCCACCCTAATCAATCAAAGCTCCTCCACTCCACTCCGATCTACTCCACTTCACTCTTCTCCAATCTATCTCACTCCACTCCAATCTTGACTCAACTCCTATCTATCCAGCTCCACTCCACCCCACTCCACTCCAATATACCACACTCCACTCTACTCCAATCTACCCCACTCCTATCCACACAATCTACCACACTCCACTCTACTGCAATCCATGACACTCCATTCTACTCTACCCAATTTAACACACTTCATTTCACACCATACAGCCACAAGCCTCTGAAATCTACTCAAGTCCAATCTAACCCACTCCACCCCACTGCAACCCACTCCAATCTACCCTACGGCACTCCACCCCAAACTGCCCTACTCCAATCTACCCCTTCCAATTTGCCCCACTCAAATCTTCACTAGTCTGCTCCACTCCAATCTACCCCACTCTAACCCAATCTACCTCACTCCATTCTACTTTGCTCCAATCTATCCCACCCCAATCTAACCCACACCACTCTATCCAACTCCACTAAAACCTACTCCACTCCAATTTACCCTAATCTACCCCGCTAAAAACTACCCACTCCTATATTGCACTCCAATCTGCCCCACTCCTCTCAAACCTACCCTACTATAATCCACCCAACCTATTCTACTCCAATCTACCCCAGTCAAATGTACGCCATCCCCCTAATCTATTCCAATCCAATCTACTCCTCTCCACTCCAATTTTCCCCACTCCATTCCAATTTACCCTACTACAATCCACCCCAATCCATTGCATTCCTCTCTTCCCCAATCTACCCCACTCCTTTCCAATCTACCCCAGTATATCCCATTCCAATCTAACCCATTTCACTCGTCTACCCCAATCCAATATACTCCACTCCAGTCTACAATAATCCACTCCAATAAACTCCACTTCAATCTACTCCACTTCAATCTACCCCACTCCATCCCAATTTACCCCACTCCACCCCTATCAATCACAATTCAATCTGCCCCCACTTTAATCTACTGTGCTAATCTACCCAATTCCCCCACTCCAATCTACCCCACTCCAGCCAACTCCAATTTGCCCCAATCCAAACCTCTATTCTACCCCACTCTGCGCTCACTGAACTCTATGAGAATATATACCCCACTCAACTCTACCCCAATCTAGCCCATTCCACTCTCCCTCAATTTACCACACACCAATATACCCACCCCATCCCACTCCACATGACTAACTTTTAGCAAAGCTGAACAGCAGCCACACTGCTGTACAAAATGGCTAAAACACATTGCCAAACTCAATAGCACTCACATAGGCGAGACCTATTGGATTTGCCAATGCGTGTTTATCATGTGCTCATTTGCTCTAGCAGTAACTTATTTCACCAAAATGAGGTTGGGTTTGGACATATATCTCATTCTTCTTGAGAGTAGGGCTAGAAATACGAAGCCTTTTTGCAGTCGCAAACCGCCCGAATCGCCAAATAAGGCTGCTCGCGAAGGCGAACAGGCTTCTTCTAATGTATCAAACTCAACTTGTGATTCAGTAACACATTATCAAATTGCAAGTTGGGTTTGCGAGCTGATAACGATTTGGTATTTGGAAAGGCTTGTTAATGGCATCCTTTCTAAATACCAAATCATACTTGTCTATATTAATGTTTTGTGATTGAAATGCAGTCACAAAACATTCATAATTTACCACCAGCTGAAAGTTGCTGTTAACATATTTGCAAATAGGAATGGGTTTCCATGGGTTCCCTCCCACTTTCAGAATGTTTAAAAAAAATACTTTTTAAGAGCAGGCATTGGTCCCACCGACCGTCGCCTACTCTTAAAAAAAAATAATATGTAATTTCTGTTTTTTAACGCATGCATTTTCATTTAAGGAAATTGGCCTGCATTTGAAAAAAAAGTGATTGATTTATTTGAAAGCAATCACAAACATGATGGCCTGCTGACACCAGCAGGCCACCATCCCTTAGATGACATTGAATCCTAGTGGGTCACAAATTGCAACCAACTGAATTAATAATTCTGAGATAGGTCTATTTGTGGTCCAGTGCAATTCACTATTAAGGGAATTAAGGCTAGATAACATCTTTGTACATTACTAATAGCGATTAGCAAATAGCAATTCGCACAAAAAAACAGGTATTTGGTCATTGGTATTACTACTGTTCGTACATCTAGCACCAAGTTCCTTGTTCTGCAGTGATTTTCTGAGTCGATGGGTTTACTTCTCAGCAGCGGTTTCACTCTTTTCTAGTGTTATGTGTAGAACACAGAGCCGGCTTTCGCACTGGTGGCACTCAGTGCATCAATTTTTTGGGGTGCTCCCTGTGACCTCCTTCTCCATGGATTCCATCACTACCACCCTTCAACAGAGTCCCTCAACTCTCCATAGCTCCTTAACCACATGCATTTTTTTTATAGCTGTACTCATACCAGGGTAGGGTGTCAGAGCAGTTTACATCACACACATTACGCTGCGACAGTGACTCATACGTGAGTAAATCAGTCTATAGGAAATGTTACATAAGACAATGAGGATGGTAAGGTGTAAAAATTCCATGTCATCTATACAAGTAGGCAGTATATTTTAAGAGTGTTTGGTCTGGAGAAGTGCAAACTCTGGATTTAAAAGTTATCACAGTGTTTGGGGTTACCTTTACTAATAAGACTGTATTTCTGCCAAAAGTAATCATTTTAAGCAGAATTAGAATTATGAAAGGCTGGGAGGAAACATAAGGCCCCAACACCATTCCCTACAGTTTGCATGCAGTCCTTTGATGGCAGTTCATAGGTTACTGTGCTATGAAATGAAATGAAATGAAATTTGATTTATAAAGCACATGGCTGCCCAAAGAGTCCCAGCACTAACAGAATAGAACAAAGAACTCAACTGAAGAGGGTACCGATAGTTAGTGGTCCTTGGGAAAAAGAAATGTTTTAAGGGACTTTCGAAACTTAAGGTAGCAGGGTTCGGTGCGGATCCGGCTGGGGAGAGAGTTCCAGTTTTTTGCCGCGTTTACAGAGAAACGGCGACCCCCTGTGCGTACCTTCCTAACTCTGGGAACCTTGGCTAGGTTTCCGAGGTCCGACCAGAGAGCCTGAGATGATTTGTAGAGGCAAATCAGGCTCCTGAGGACCGGGGGTCCCTTACCCTGGAGAGCCTTATGGGTGATACATAGCGATTTAAAGATAACTCTTTCGCGTTTTGGCAGCCAGTGAAGTGCTCTCAAGACCGGTCTGGCCGAAGATCTTCTTGAGGCACCAGAGAGCTCCTGGCTTTTAACTTATGAACTGTAAGCAATGAAAGGATCTCTGTGACAAAAGCAGTAGCCCTCTGAGTTATCCACATAAAATACAACTCCCTATGGTCTGCATGGTACACGTTCTTTGTAACATGAAGGTTAATCTTCTGCACTACTTTATAATGTGTCAGAACTGCCACTAGATGGAATTTGATCTGTCTCCAGTAGGAACATTAATCAGCAGAGTTACCTTGACATTATCATTGCTGACTAAAAACTGTCCAACACACAAGGAACTCTGCAGTGGGCTCTTTTATACCAATTAGTTATTTCTGAAACAGCACCCCTGAGGTCAGCGCCAGGTGTGGTGAAACTGGTCACAATGACCTAGAGCCGACCTCGGTAGAACATGCAGGTACTGGCCTACCCTTTGGGAAGTTTCACCAGGGGGAGTCCTCGGGTGGTTCACTGCCATTATAGCAAATGCACCTACCTAACTGGAGCAGCGTTTTAAAGTGAACATGTCTTGCTGCATTTACTGGACTGCTCATCACCCCAGACTCACTGGTTGAAAATCTACATTCGAAGAATTCAATAAACCTTGTTTAATGGATTTATACAACCTTACATAAGGACTGGTCATGGATCAAAGTGTATCTGGGTTGCTCTTTGGAGCATAGCATTAGACATCCCCATTTCTGGTTCGTTGCTGTCAAAGTTGGAGTGGAGTTGTCTAGATTTGTATTCTTGCTTCTGGTCTTTCCTCTTAAAACCTCCGAGATTTTTGCTCGTTTTTCCAATTGATCTATTTTTCATCTGCAAATTCTCATACTTTTTTCTTTCTCTCTCAAGTATTCTCTTCTGCTATTTTTATGTTTTTCGAAGACGCACTTTGGCTTCAGGAAATCTCTCCATCGTTTGTGACAAGTAGCAAAAATTGATCCAATATGGCTTTACACTAAGCAGCTTTACGAGATGTGCTCTATGGTACTGGCATACCTTTAAAACTGGAGTCATTCCCCGAACCCCCCCACCTCCCCAAATGTAAGTGACTTTCGACACCCATACTTTCATCTTCCATCAGACACAGTGGTCGAAGTGGGGTAAAAAAGTAGGGGAACTGTGTGCGGAGAATCAGAGGGCGGGAATAACCCCTGGATTGGGTCAGTGGGCAGAAACAGAGGTGTGGCAAAAAGAGCAAAATATCCTTATTTTTAGTATTTGTTTCCCATTTCACTTACCGGTTAAAGCGTATTACATAATTTAATTTAATCAATGCATACACATGTTTTTTTAAGGTTTAATATGAGTTATTGACATTAAAATAGTGTCACTAAGTGGGGTACGTTTCCAATCACAGAATGTCCCAAATATCCTTAAAAGTGGAATCACAAGCCATTTGTCTCCCAGCCATGGAGTTTCGGTCATCAGCCCTTCTCCCTTTTTCCACAAAAGCAGTTCAAACATGAATGGCAGAATATCCTAGTTTGCAAATGTTTTACACATAATCATGGCTCTGCCATATGTTTCACATAATACATCATCTGCTGCATAATCTGACGATTTTAATTAGTAAATTGTTTATAGCTCAAATGCATCAAAAGTTCCCAAGAAATGTGACTTGTGCTGCTGTGAAGTGGAGGGCCCTTTGCAAAGGTTGACTGGTCACCTTTCTCACTGCTGCAGTTGTGTGTTCCACTGGCACTAATAAGGCAAAATCTTTGCAGAAACTGTTAGCCTGTGTGAGTAAAAATGTCAAAATAATAAAGTATCAGAAAATGTACAGCACCACTAATACCAGTGTAGGGTTTCAGAGCACTTTACACCACACATATTACACAGAGACAATCAATCATACATGTGTAAATCATTGTATAGGAAATTTTACTTAAGACAAAGGACTACAAGGTGTACGAGTCACATGACAACCATACTAGTAGGCAGCATAGTTTAATAGTGATTGGTCTGGAAAAACACAAACTCAAAATTTAAAAAGTAATACCATGGTTGGTGGTTCTCTTTGATAATCAGAATTGTTTTCTACACAAATTAACCCTTTTCTGCAACATTAGGATAATCAAAGACTTGGGGGAAAAAACCATAACACTCTAATTCCTACCTTGCAGTTTGCATGCAGCTCTTATATTACAGTTAACAGCTCACTGTTGTATGTTACGATTTTAACTTATTAACTGTAAGGAACAATAGGGTCTATCTGACAAAAGCAGTAACCCACTGACCTGTTTACATTATGTGCACTTGGTGATCTGCATGGTACATCAATCAATCAATCAATCAAACAGGGAATTGTAAGCGCGCTACTCCCCCATGAGGGTCACAAGGCGATGGAGTGGGGGGAGCCACTGATCTGTTTAGCCAAAGAGCCAGGTCTTGTGGGTCTTCCTGAAGGTGTTCAGGGGGAGGGCACGGGCAGATGTCTGCCGGTAGCTTGTTCCAGGTCTTGGCTGCAATGTGAGAAAAGGATTTTCAGCCTGCTCTGGCTCTGTTGATGCACGGGGTTTCATCCAGTGAGAGGTTGGAAGGTCGGAGGTTTCTTTTGGGTACATGGAAGTTGATTCTGTTGTTGAGGTATTTGGGTCCGGTGTTGTGTAGGCATTTGCAGGCGTGAGTGAGGATTTTGAAAGTGACTCTTTTCTTCCGGTGGAGCCATTGGTAACTTCGTAGGTGTTGACTGATGTGTTTGTTTAGGGGTATGCTGAGGACGAGTCTGGCGGTGGTGTTCTGTATTTTCTGGAGTTTGCGGAGTAGGGACTTGTTGATGCAGGCGTACAGTGCATTTCAATAGTCCAGTCTGCTGGTGATGAGTGCGTGGGTGACTGTCTTCTTTGACTCAGGCTGATCCACTTGAAGGTCTTGCGGAGGATGTGGAGGGTGTTGAAGCAGCTGGAGGTGACGGCGTTGACCTGTCGGTTTATGGTGAGTGATGAGTCGAGTATGATGTCGAGCTTCTTGCCGTGGTCTGAGGGGGTAGGTGGGCTTCCGAGGGCGGCTGGCCACCAGGTGTTGTTCCATGCAGAAGGGGTGGTACCGAGGAGGAGAACTTCTGTCTTCTCGGCGTTGAGCTTCAGGCAGCTGTTGGTCATTCAGGCTGTGACGTCTTGCGTTCCTTTCTGGAAGTTGAGTTTGCCATTGGTGGGGTCGTTGGTGAGGGAGAGGATGAGCTGGATGTCATTGGCATAGGATACGATGTTGAGGCTGTGTTGTCGGACGATGGCTGTGAGCGGGTCCATACAGATTTTGAAGAGGGTGGGACTCAGGGATGAACCCTGTGGGACTCCGCAGGTGATTTTCATGGGGTCGGCGAGGAAGGGAGGGAGTCTGATCCTTCGGCATCTTCCGGTGAGGAATGATCAGATCCAGTCTAGGGCTGTTCCTTATATGCCTGGGTTGTGTAGTCTGGCGACTAGTGTGCAGTGAGAGACCGAAGGCCGCTGATAGGTCGAGAAGGGTGAGGGCTGTGGAGTGGCCTTGGTCCAGGAGGTTTGCGGATGTCGTCTGTCCCGGCGAGTAGGGCTGTCTCTGTGCTGTGGTTGCTTCGGAATCCGGATTGGGACAGGTCGAGGATGGCGTTCTCTTCATGTCAGTTTCCTGTTGACCGTTTTCTCTGCAACTTTGGCTGCGGAGGGGAGGAGTGAGATGTGCCAATAGTTCTTGAGGTCGTGGGGTCAGCTGTGGGCTTCTTGAGCAGAGGTCTGACTTCTGCAGGCTTTCAGTTGTCTGGGAAGGGGCCTGTTTTGAAGGTGGTGTTGATGGTGCTTTGTAGTTCAGGTGCGATGGCGGCCGCAGCTCTGTGGTAGATGTGAAGGGGACATGGGTCGGTGGGGCCCTTGAGTGGATGCTTTTCATGTTCGAGGCAGTGTCTTTAGCCATGATTGTTGTCCAGTTGGAGATGATGAGCTAACCAGTGTTTCTGGGGGGTGGTGGGCCATCTGTTTATGCTTTGTTTATTTAGTTTTTTTAGCCGATTGAATCTAGTCCTTCCCTCGCTGTTTACAAATTTTTTCCCGTTTCATCATGGCGCCTGTTCTTTTACTTTTAGTCCTTTCTTCATCTCTTCACCCCTCACTCACTGCCTAAACCTCCGTCCTAACGCTTCGTAGTCTAACATCCCCACCGTCGCGGTACCCTTCTGATCGCCACGGCTTGAATCATGAAGTAAGTGTTAATCCTTCACGCAGATTCCCACTCGGGAATCATGTTTATGCATCACCGTAGTTACCGTTATGGACCGGCACCCTGCACGTTTCAGACCGCAGTTTCAGTTTTAACGGACCGGCACCTTTTCCATTATATTTCAGCACCTGCATGCTTAAACCGCCACTCTTTCTCCTTTCTACACATCCTACGTGCACTGATTTTTTAGCATTCACTTTTCAGCACCTACCACTCGATTTTGGACGCAATTTTTTTATGTTAAAACGGCACATAAACACCACACTACATTGATCGGCACGTCTATAAACATAGTCAAATGCCCAACTCGTTTCTGTTTTTTCTCATCTTCTTGTCCCTGACCCGGGCTTTTTTCTTCTTTTCTCTTAGCTCTCCTTGACAAAGGGCGTGCAGCCCGAAATGCATTGGAGTTTCATGCTTTATCGTTCACATTCTACAGTGATATGATGACAATATCATTGAACAAACTAATCATCATGAGTGAAATGTACTGAATAAATCTACCCTTATACTTGAATTACTTGAACCTTTTGAATCATTGCTATGAACACCCTGGAGTGCCTCTCTTAGGGGATATAATGCAATTCTTTGCTTACACCAGTCAGTTTCATATATCTTTTGGTGTTTGACGGAAACACCACCCTTGAGCGCACCCTTCCTGACTACCCTTCCACCCAAGCTCAAACTAACGCGCTGTGCACCTCCCATAACTTTGTTATATAGGGCCATCTGTGGCACCTGGTGGATGGCCGTTGAAATTGTTGCAGAGGTCTTGGGATGGGGTGATGTCTGTGGCTTTGCTGCGTGGGTTGGTGAATTCTTGAATGACACTGAAAAGTTCATTGGAGTTGGCCAGGATTTTGATGTGGATGAAGTTCCTCTTAGTGGCTCTGATCTGGTTGTTGTGGTAGTCCGTCATGGCGTCCTTGTAGGTGGTGTGGTTTTCGGTTGTCTTGGTGTTTCTTCAGTTCTTCTCCCGGCGTCTGCAGGTGCGTCTGGCTTCTTGGAGAGTGGTGGTGAACCTGGCGGAATTCCTGGGGTGTTGTCTATTGGGGCTGCTCAGCGGGGCAAGCTCATCTGCGCAGTCGGAGATCCAGGTGTGGAGTTCTTTGGCTGCGTCATATGCGTTGGGTGTCCAGGTGTGGTTGTCTCGGGTAAGGGTGGAGTTAAGTTGCTCGTCGGTAACCTTGCTCCAGTTCCTTCGTGGGGGGTGTGGGGCTGCTTTGGGTGCCTTGCGTTTTTTGATGACGAGTGTTTGCAGTGGTGTTCGGTCCATGGCCTCTGCATTGCGTGGCTGAATTGGACGTTTTTTTTCTGCCACGAAGATGGGGTCGACGGTGTGTCCTGCTCTGGGGGCCAGTATGTTGATGAGTTGTTTAACTCTGATGATGGCGAGGTTGTCATGAAGGATAGTGGAGTTGGAAACGCTGGGGTTGGGGAGGTGGAAGTTCAGGTCTCTAATGAGTATGTAGTTTGTTGGGGCGATGGCGTGGGGTGCGATTAAATCGGTGATGGTGGTGGCGAAGGGTGTTCGGGTGCCGGTGGGTCTGTGGACGAGGGTTCCTCGGAGTGTGGCTTTGGGGGTAGTCTGATCTGGAAGTGCAGGTGTTTGGCAGAGGGGAAGATTTTTGCTGGAGGTGGTGAGGCAGAGGGTACTCTTGTGGGCGATGGCGAGGCCCCCTCCTGGGTGGTTGGGGCGGTCTTTCCTCTGGTTCTTGTATCCATCTGGGATGGCGGTGCTGTTGTCGGGCAGAGGATGATTTGGTCCAGGTCTCTGTGAAGAAGGCGATATCGGGCGACAGAGAGTCGAGTGGGTTCCAGATTTCCATTGCGTGTTTGTGTACGGAGCGTACGTTGAGGAGAATACATTTTAGGGTGTCGCAGTTGCTTGGTGGTGTTGGATGCCAGGGTGGCGGTGGATGTCTGGTGGTAGTGGAGGCAGCAGAACTGGCCGTAGGATGTGGACGCCATTAAGTAGCGGAGGTGGGAGGGAGGAGAGGCTGGGAGGCGGGAGTGGGGAATTTCTGGTGGGGAATTCTGGGGGGGGGGGATTCCCGGAGGGAGGGGCCGCAGGGGCAGCAGCGGAGACAGGAATAGGCAGGCATGAGGAAATTAAAACATTGGTGGAATTAGAGCCAGACACAGATGGGTACAGTAACAGTGGCACAACAGGGAAAAATTAAGAAAAAAACAGCTGCAAAAGGTTATGGTGGTTGCAGACAGTCTGGTCCCAGTTGGAGCGGGCAGCAGGCGCAGGAGTGGGCAGCAGCCTCGAACCTCCCAAGGAGGATGTTGGGGTCTGGCGGCAAGACACGGCACAGCAGAGCTGCGGGGAGAGAGTGGACCTAGACCAAGGGTCAGAGGTCTTACTCACATGTTTTTAGCAGCAGGCACATTAACCCTTCCTGTCCATGAGTCAAAACATCCACTAGACAAAACACCATCTCTCTCTACTAAGAACATTAATCACTGCAGTTATCATGACATTATTAATGTGGCGGAAAATTGTTGGAGGCCAGAAAGGAAGCAGCAACTGCTTTTAAAACCATATTATACTTGCAAACATGATGACCCCACCTGCATTGTACCTCAAAATCCCCCCTTGCCCGGCCCCTCTGCCCCACCGCTGTTAGCTGCACAGACCATGACTGGTCAGCGCCTGATGCGGTGCACTGCCCTAGAGCCACCCCGCTCAAGGGTCTTGTGACATCAGTGACAGAGTCACTGTCACTCTATGGTGTTCTGCTTCATAGGCCTGCCTGCAAGACTGTAGGTGAACTTCAGAATTATTGTGGTGAATAGGCCTTCAAGTTTAACCCACCTGTGCCACTGCTAGAGTCCACCTGCTGGTGCTTAGACACCAGGGCTTTTAAGATCTTGCGGGCCTTCTGAGGTCTAGCATAGGAATGTGCTCTCTCAAGGGGAGTGGTCTGGTGGACTCGTCATAAAGGCTGAGCCTGGTTCCCCAGTTCCAAATTCAGGTACTATGACCATAGTGCCACATCCTCTCCTCCACTGAACACCACACTGCCCCACTAATAGAAACTTGCAATGCACTGCCCCTCTATAAAAACCAGGTTGTGACTCAATTCAACATTCGCACTAGACAAGATCAATATGCTGCCCCAAAAAAATGTAACAACATTCCAGAAAAAGCAAACACTTATAGGGAATGTAAGATTAAGTAAAGCATTTGAAATGTAAACAGATGAAAAATCCATTAGAGATGGGGTCGTACCGCCCCATAACGCTGATTAATGGAGATTCAAAGATATATTCTAAACTTTTGGCTGGGCGATTGGCACCTATAATCCACAAGATGGTATCAACTCGACAACATGGTTTTATTCCTGGCAGATCGGCAACCGACCACATACAGAGAGTGATCTCTCTGTTTGATTATGCTGAAAGTACAGGAGACCCTATGGCCCTCATTCTGCTGGATGCGGAAAAGGCTTTTGATAGGGTCTCCTGGAAACTTTTGTGGGCAGCAATGTCAAACTGTGGAATAACGAGGGGTTTTACTAGGGCCATCCAAGGACTTTATGTCAACCCAAACGCGTGTATTGTGATAAATGGAAAGATGTCCGAGAACTTCAAGATATCGAGGGGAACAAGACAGGGCTGCCCATGCTCCCCTCTCTTGTTCGCGATATACATTGACCTATTTAATCGCAAACTCGAAAGTCACCCTTCTGTACCTTCACTTCAATCAGGATTAATAATTTTGAGACAAAAGTCCTTGATTATGCAGACGACATAGCCCTATTAACCACTAACCCCAAGGAGGCGATAAAGATTGTGGAAGAAGAAGCTGTACGTTTTGGGAAAACATCAGGATATAAACTGAACACAGCAAATACCCAAGTTGTTATTAATGATAAAGTAGAGATGCATGATGCTAGAGTAATTGAGCAGGCTGTATACCTGGGTGTCAGCATATGCGCCAAGGTGGACAAAATTGTAGAGAAAAATCTTGATCCCCTAATAGCAACTACTAGAAGAAATCTGGTCAGGTTAGACAATTTACATTTGACGATAGGTGGCAGATGTAATATAATTAAAATGCTGATTCTACCCAAATTCTTATATTTTTTTAGAACAATTTGCCTTGAATTTTCCCCAGGTTATTTTAAAATCATGTAATCTATGTTGTCTAGATTTACTTGGGGATTCAAGAAACCTCGAAGGGCAGTAAAATGGATTATGTTACCGAAAGAAAGAGGAGGGTTAGCTATGCCAAATCTCAGGATGTATTACTGGGCCACGGTTGCAAAGTATTGTGGAAATCTTATAGCCAGCGACTCCTGTGTTGCAGTAATCCCAAGTCCACAGGAGATGATTCTAGGGGATAGAAGTAAAGGGTGTCTATGGCGGCATAGCAATGATAATTTCTTTAAGAAAACTAAACTCAAGACAATATCGAGCGTTTGGAAAGTCTGGATTAATATCCGTAAATTGCTAGGGCTGGGGCGCTTTTCCTACTATACCCCTATTAAAGGTAACACCGATCTTCCAGAGATTTTTCTAGATGGCTGCATGGCTAGGTGTGTCGGAGAGGGGATTACCAAACTAGGCTGTTTTTTTACTGCGGATCGGATAAAAAGTTTCCAAGAACTTCATGACGACTATAACATCAGTAATAGAAATTTCTTCAAATTCCTTCAGGTCAGGGATTTCCTATCAAGGAAAACAGGGGGAAGAGGCAAATTTCAAAACATTGCAGTAATAGACAATTTAAGACAGGAAATTACCCCAAAAATTGGGGAAATCTATAAGGAATTCTATAAATCTATTCCTGATGATTTAGATAAACATTTGGATAGGTGGCATTTTGATCTTGCGGTGCATCATGGAACGCCTGCTCGTGCGTTGCAGCTATCGCAAACTTGGCTTATTTCAATAAAATTGCAGGCACAATTCTATAAAACATTCTTTGCCCTATATTACACCCCGTTTAAATTGTCCAAGTGGGCTAGCAGTACGGGCACTGCTTGTCCCCGTTGCTCGCTAGCGGCAGCTGATGATATTCATATGTTTGCCTCGTGTCCAGAACTCACGAATATTAGGACTGAGATCTCTAAATTCATTTCTGAAATATTTAATGTAGAATTGACCATATCAACTGAAGAGATTATGCTTGGTTTGGCTGGTTTTGAGCGCCCATTAAACCAGCAGGGGCTGATCTTTGTATGTATGGCAGTCCTAAGGCTCTGTATTGCCTCCGCTTGGCTAGACCACCAGCCACCATCCATAACACATTGGAGGGCTAGACTATTGGCTATATGCAACATCGAGATAGCCATATATAAAAACAAAGGGATCAGGAAAAAACAAAGAGGTATGTTGATATGGGACCTCTATTACAGTGGATACAAACTCAGGATCCAGGGTTATTTGTATTCCTTTATCATCTAGCTGTTACTGGCTTTATGCTATGCCTGCTATAATATTCTTTGTATAGTTGCTTTCATCTACATAGATGTTTTTGTTTGGTGATCTAACGTATTTTCTGTTTTTGGACCTTGGTCTTCAAGGGGGACGGAAGGGGGGGGAAATGTAATGTAATAATTATGAAAACTTGAATAAAAACTTTTAAACAAAAAATGAAATGTAAGCAGAAACAACAGGGCACCTTTTTCTGTGTACACTCATTATTCAGAAAAGAGTGAGTGCTTTTGCCTGCAAAGTAAAGGCCATGACTTCAGGGCCCAAAAGGGACCTGCTTAAAAAAAACACACACACATATGTGAATACAGAGCAGTGGTATGCATTTTGTTTTCTAGTTCACCCATCAAGCAGGTATTTCAATACCTCCAGGAATAGTGCACTTTCCCACCAAGGGAAAACAATATTGTTCAAAGAGCAACGAGAAAACAAAAGTAGACTTCACTGGCAAACACTGTAAAGTGGAGCTAATGTGTTTAGGTGTGAATAAATCAATCTGGCCACCTTGCAACCACTTTGTCTTGCTTTAGTTAGTTAGTTTTCATATTTTAAATGTTGTATTTCTCTTCACCCCAAAGCTGCACTTAGAAATTGGTAAATCTCAGAAAAAGACAACGTTTCCAGCAAAATAGTTTTTCTTCTTTTGGATCCATTCCATAGGAGAGCAAATAAACGAATAGAGAAGGTAATACCTGTTTCTTGAAGTCTCGTTTTCACTAATTGAGGGAGAGCGAGACAGAAAGAGAGGGAAGAAGGTGAACAAAGAGAGGAGGGGCAGGAGAACTGGACACTGCCCTTGTCTTCTCTGGGCACACAGGAAAAGACACAGGGGCAGATTTACGTTACCTGGCGCATCTGCGCCAGGAAAGATGCGTGACTCAAGTTTACACTTGCGACACCACAAATTTGCTGCATTTCCAATGTGGCGCACCATGGCATAAGGATAAACAGATGCGTATCGCATCTGCCGGCATAAAGTTGGCGCAGTGCTGGAGTTGTATCGTGGGCACAACGCAACTCCAGCACTGTTCCAATCTGGCCTATCCTCAACATGGTGCGTCACACCTTACGCCTGCTTCAAGCAGGCGCAAGGTGTTGACGCAGCGGCGTTGAAAAAGTGACTGAGTGAAATCTTGTAGATTTCACATAGGCACTTTTCCGAGGCGTTCCTGCGATGGAACGCCCAGCCTGCGCCGGAACGCCCACATGAAACCTGACGCAGGTTTCATGTGGCGCAGGGCTTTACAACGTGACGCATCTCCCTAGATGCGTCACGTCGTAAAAAGGGTGCAACGGGGTGCATGGTTTACGCCGTCGTTTCGTCACAAAAGTGATGCAACTGAGGCGCAAATGTGGCGCACGGGGCTCGTAAATCTGCACCAGAGTCCTTTTCCTTCTCTGCCCGTTCCACCTGTTCCAAAAGCCGAGCCTTAACTATCGGCCTTGGCGATTTCTGCCGTCTCGAAAGCATGTTTAAAATAAGAAAGTAGGGGAATGGACTCTGTGTAATTAAAGAAGTAGGGGCACGCCGTGCCCTGCCGATGATCCTGCCCACTTCGACCAC